>NW_026646299.1:0-57734 GCF_949987535.1 Balaenoptera acutorostrata
CCCTAACACTAACCCTAACCCCTAACCCTAAACCATACCCTACGCCCTACCCGAACCCCCTCCCCGAACCCGAACCCTAAGCCGTACCCTAACCCTAACCCTATCCCTAAGCTACCCTTGACTGCTTCTGCCTCCAATAGATTTCCTAAGCACTAGTGTTTTAAGGAACAGGTTAAAAAGAGAATCCTAATGTGAATTCTTGATAATGGGTGTGTTCCTTATCTTCTCCTAGTGTCTAAACTCTTCTCCATGGCTGGACCCCCAAATAATATTCCTTTACGTGCTCAGGGGGTATCTAGAGAGTGGGATAGGTTTAATAACTACCCTCACCCTAGTGCGTACCATAACCCTAACCCCTACCCTAACCCTAACGCGTACCCTAATCCTAACCCGTACCCTAAACCGAGCCCTAACCCTAACACTAACCCTAACCCTAACCCTAACCCATACCCTAAGCCGCCCTACCCCGAACCCCTCCCCGAACCCGTACCCTAAGCCGTACCCTAACCCTCACCCTAACCCTAACCCTAACCCTAAGCTACCCTTGACTGCTTCTGCCTCCAATAGATTTCCTAAGCAATAGTGTTTTAAGGAACAGGTTAAAAAGAGAATCCTAATGTGATTTCTTGATAATGGGTGTGTTCCTTATCTTCTCCTAGTGTCTAAACTCTTCTCCATGGCTGGACCCCCAAATAATATTCCTTTACGTGCTAAGGGGGTATCTAGAGAGTGGGATAGGTTTAATAACTAACCTCACCCTATCGCGTACCCTAACCCTAACCCCTACCCTAACACTAACGCGTACCCTAATCCTAACCCGTACCCTAAACCGAGCCCCTAACCCTAACACTAACCCTAACCCTAACCCTAAACCATACCCTACGCCCTACCCCGAACCCCTCCCCGAACCCGTACCCTAAGCCGTACCCTAACCCTCACCCTCACCCTAACCCTAACCCTAAAGCTACCCTTGACTGCTTCTGCCTCCAATAGAATTCCTAAGCACTAGTGTTTTAAGGAACAGGTTAAAAAGAGAATCCTAATGTGATTTCTTGATAATGGGTGTGTTCCTTATCTTCTCCTAGTGTCTAAGCTCTTCTCCATGGCTGGACCCCCAAATAATATTCCTTTACGTGCTAAGGGGTATCTAGAGAGTGGGATAGGTTTAATAACTACTCTCACCCTAAAGCGTACCCTAACCCTAACCCCCTACCCTAACCCTAACGCGTACCCCTAATCCTAACCCCGTACCCTAAACCGAGCCCCTAACCCTAACACTAACCCCTAACCCCTAACCCTAATCCTAACCCATACCCTACGCCCCTACCCTAACCCTTCACCGAACCCGTACCCTATGCCGTACCCTAACCCTCACCCTAACTCTAACTCTAACCCTAAGCTACCCTTGATTGCTTCTGCCTCCAATAGATTTCCTAAGCACTAGTGTTTTAAGGAACAGGTTAAAAAGAGAATCCTAATGTGATTTCTTGATAATGGGTGTGTTCCTTATTTTCTCCTAGTGTCTAAACTCTTCTCCATGGCTGGACCCCCCAAATAATATTCCTTTACGTGCTCAGGGGTATCTAGAGAGTGGGATAGGTTTAATAACTACCCTCACCCTAGTGCGTACCATAACCCTAACCCCTACCCTAACCCTAACGCGTACCCTAATCCTAAACCCGTACCCTAAACCGAGCCCTAACCCTAACACTAACCCTAACCCTAACCCCTAACCCATACCCTACGCCCCTACCCCGAACCCCTCCCCGAACCCGTACCCTAAGCCGTACCCTAACCCTCACCCTAACCCCTAACCCTAACCCCTAAGCTACCCTTGACTGCTTCTGCCTTCAATAGATTTCCTAAGCAATAGTGTTTTAAGGAACAGGTTAAAAAGAGAATCCTAATGTGATTTCTTGATAATGGGTGTGTTCCTTATCTTCTCCTAGTGTCTAAACTCTTCTCCATGGCTGGACCCCCAAATAATATTCCTTTACGTGCTAAGGGGTATCTAGAGAGTGGGATAGGTTTAATAACTAACCTCACCCTATCGCGTACCCTAACCCTAACCCCTACCCTAACACTAACGCGTACCCTAATCCTAACCCGTACCCTAAACCGAGCCCTAACCCTAACACTAACCCTAACCCTAACCCTAAACCATACCCTACGCCCTACCCGAACCCCTCCCCGAACCCGTACCCTAAGCCGTACCCTAACCCTAACCCTATCCCTAAGCTACCCTTGACTGCTTCTGCCTCCAATAGATTTCCTAAGCACTAGTGTTTTAAGGAACAGGTTAAAAAGAGAATCCTAATGTGATTTCTTGATAATGGGTGTGTTCCTTATCTTCTCCTAGTGTCTAAACTCTTCTCCATGGCTGGACCCCCAAATAATATTCCTTTACGTGCTAAGGGGTATCTAGAGAGTGGGATAGGTTTAATAACTAACCTCACCCTATCGCGTACCCTAACCCTAACCCCTACCCTAACACTAACGCGTACCCTAATCCTAACCCGTACCCTAAACCGAGCCCTAACCCTAACATTAGCGCTAACCCTAACCCTAACCCATACCCTACGCCCTACCCGAATGCCTCCCCGAACCCGTACCCTAAGCCGTACCCTAAACCTCCCCCTCACCCTTACCCTAACCCTAAGCTACCCTTGACTGCTTCTGCCTCCAATAGATTTCCTAAGCACTAGTGTTTTAAGGAACAAGTTAAAAAGAGAATCCTAATGTGATTTCTTGATAATGGGTGTGTTCCTTATCTTCTCCTAGTGTCTAAGCTCTTCTCCATGGCTGGACCCCCAAATAATATTCCTTTACGTGCTAAGGGGTATCTAGAGAGTGGGATAGGTTTAATAACTACTCTCACCCTAAAGCGTACCCTAACCCTAACCCCTACCCTAACCCTAACGCGTACCCTAATCCTAACCCGTACCCTAAACCGAGCCCTAACCCTAACACTAACCCTAACCCTAACCCTAATCCTAACCCATACCCTACGCCCTACCCTAACCCCTCCCCGAACCCGTACCCTATGCCGTACCCTAACCCTCACCCTAATTCTAACTCTAACCCTAAGCTACCCTTGATTGCTTCTGCCTCCAATAGATTTCCTAAGCACTAGTGTTTTAAGGAACAGGTTAAAAAGAGAATCCTAATGTGATTTCTTGATAATGGGTGTGTTCCTTATCTTCTCCTAGTGTCTAAACTCTTCTCCATGGCTGGACCCCCAAATAATATTCCTTTACGTGCTCAGGGGTATCTAGAGAGTGGGATAGGTTTAATAACTACCCTCACCCTAGTGCGTACCATAACCCTAACCCCTACCCTAACCCTAACGCGTACCCTAATCCTAACCCGTACCCTAAACCGAGCCCTAACCCTAACACTAACCCTAACCCTAACCCTAACCCATACCCTACGCCCTACCCGAACCCCTCCCCGAACCCGTACCTTAAGCCGTACCCTAACCCTCACCCTAACCCTAACCCTAACCCTAAGCTACCCTTGACTGCTTCTGCCTCCAATAGATTTCCTAAGCAATAGTGTTTTAAGGAACAGGTTAAAAAGAGAATCCTAATGTGATTTCGTGATAATGGGTGTGTTCCTTATCTTCTCCTAGTGTCTAAACTCTTCTCCATGGCTGGACCCCCAAATAATATTCCTTTACGTGCTAAGGGGTATCTAGAGAGTGGGATAGGTTTAATAACTAACCTCACCCTATCGCGTACCCTAACCCTAACCCCTACCCTAACACTAACGCGTACCCTAATCCTAACCCGTACCCTAAACCGAGCCCTAACCCTAACACTAACCCTAACCCTAACCCTAAACCATAGCCTACGCCCTACCCGAACCCCTCCACGAACCCGTACCCTAAGCCGTACCCTAAACCTAACCCTAACCCTAAGCTACCCTTGACTGCTTCTGCCTCCAATAGATTTCCTAAGCACTAGTGTTTTAAGGAACAGGTTAAAAAGAGAATCCTAATGTGATTTCTTGATAATGGGTGTGTTCCTTATCTTCTCCTCGTGTCTAAACTCTTCTCCATGGCTGGACCCCCAAATAATATTCCTTTACGTGCTCAGGGGTATCTAGAGAGTGGGATAGGTTTAATAACAACCCTCACCCTAACGCGTACCCGAACCCTAAACCCTACCCTAACCCTAACGCGTACCCTAATCCTAACCCGTACCCTAAACCGAGCCCTAACCTTAACACTAACCCTAACCCTAACCCTAACCCATACCCTACGCCCTACCCGAACCCCTCCCCGAACCCGTACCCTAAGCCATACCCTAACCCTCACCCTAACCCTAAACCTAACCCTAAGCTACCCTTGACTGCTTCTGCATCCAATAGATTTCCTAAGCACTAGTGTTTTAAGGAACAGGTTAAAAAGAGAATCCTAATGTGATTTCTTGATAATGGGTGTGTTCCTTATCTTCTCCTAGTGTCTAAACTCTTCTCCATGGCTGGACCCCCAAATAATATTCCTTTACGTGCTAAGGGGTATCTAGAGAGTGGGATAGGTTTAATAACTAACCTCACCCTATCGCATACCCTAACCCTAACCCCTACCCTAACACTAACGCGTACCCTAATCCTAACCCGTACCCTAAACCGATCCCTAACCCTAACACTAACCCTAACCCTAACCCTAAACCATACCCTACGCCCTACCCGAACCCCTCCCCGAACCCGAACCCTAAGCCGTACCCTAACCCTAACCCTATCCCTAAGCTACCCTTGACTGCTTCTGCCTCCAATAGATTTCCTAAGCACTAGTGTTTTAAGGAACAGGTTAAAAAGAGAATCCTAATGTGAATTCTTGATAATGGGTGTGTTCCTTATCTTCTCCTAGTGTCTAAACTCTTCTCCATGGCTGGACCCCCAAATAATATTCCTTTACGTGCTAAGGGGTATCTAGAGAGTGGGATAGGTTTAATAACTAACCTCTCCCTATCGCGTACCCTAACCCTAACCCCTACCCTAACACTAACGCGTACCCTAATCCTAACCCGTACCCTAAACCGAGCCCTAACCCTAACACTAACCCTAACCCTAACCCTAACCCATACCCTACGCCCTATCCGAACCCCTCCCCGAACCCGTACCCTAAGCCGTACCCTAACCCTCACCCTAAACCTAAGCTACCCTTGACTGCTTCTGCCTCCAATAGATTTCCTAAGCACTAGTGTTTTAAGGAACAGGTTAAAAAGAGAATCCTAATGTGATTTCTTGATAATGGGTGTGTTCCTTATCTTCTCCTCGTGTCTAAACTCTTCTCCATGGCTGGACCCCCAAATAATATTCCTTTACGTGCTAAGGGGTATCTAGAGAGTGGGATAGGTTTAATAACTAACCTCACCCTATCGCGTACCCTAACCCTAACCCCTACCCTAACACTAACGCGTACCCTAATCCTAACCCGTACCCTAAACCGAGCCCTAACCCTAACACTAACCCTAACCCTAACCCTAACCCATACCCTACGCCCTACCCGAACCCCTCCCCGAACCCGTACCCTAAGCCGTACCCTAACCCTCACCCTCACCCTTACCCTAACCCTAAGCTACCCTTGACTGCTTCTGCCTCCAATAGAATTCCTAAGCAATAGTGTTTTAAGGAACAGGTTAAAAAGAGAATCATAATGTGATTTCTTGATAATGGGTGTGTTCCTTATCTTCTCCTAGTGTCTAAGCTCTTCTCCATGGCTAGACCCCCAAATAATATTCCTTTACGTGCTAAGGGGTATCTAGAGAGTGGGATAGGTTTAATAACTACTCTCACCCTAAAGCGTACCCTAACCCTAACCCCTACCCTAACCCTAATGCGTACCCTAATCCTAACCCGTACCCTAAACCGAGCCCTAACCCTAACACTAACCCTAACCCTAACCCTAATCCTAACCCATACCCTACGCCCTACCCTAACCCCTCCCCGAACCCGTACCCTATGCCGTACCCTAACCCTCACCCTAACTCTAACTCTAACCCTAAGCTACCCTTGATTGCTTCTGCCTCCAATAGAATTCCTAAGCACTAGTGTTTTAAGGAACAGGTTAAAAAGAGAATCCTAATGTGATTTCTTTATAATGGGTGTGTTCCTTATCTTCTCCTAGTGTCTAAACTCTTCTCCATGGCTGGACCCCCAAATAATATTCCTTTACGTGCTAAGGGGTATCTAGAGAGTGGGATAGGTTTAATAACTACCCTCACCCTAACGCGTACCCTAACCCTAACCCCTACCCTAACCCTAACGCGTACCCTAATCCTAACCCGTACCCTAAACCGAGCCCGAACCCTAACACTAACCCTAACCCTAACCCTAACCCATACCCTACGCCCTACCCGAACCCCTCCCCGAAACCCGTACCCTAAGCCATACCCTAACCCTCACCCTAACCCTAACCCTAACCCTAAGCTACCCTTGACTGCTTCTGCCTCCAATAGATTTCCTAAGCACTAGTGTTTTAAGGAACAGGTTAAAAAGAGAATCCTAATGTGATTTCGTGATAATGGGTTTGTTCCTTATCTTCTCCTAGTGTCTAAACACTTCTCCATGGCTGGACCCCCAAATAATATTCCTTTACGTGCTCAGGGGTATCTAGAGAGTGGGATAGGTTTAATAACAACCCTCACCCTAACGCGTACCCGAACCCTAACCCCTACCCTAACACTAACGCGTACCCTAATCCTAACCCGTACCCTAAACCGAGCCCTAACCCTAACACTAACCCTAACCCTAACCCGAAACCATACCCTACGACCTACCCGAACCCCTCCCCGAACCCGTACCCTAAGTCGTACCCTAACCCTAACCCTATCCCTAAGCTACCCTTGACTGCTTCTGCCTCCAATAGATTTCCTAAGCACTAGTGTTTTAAGGAACAGGTTAAAAAGAGAATCCTAATGTGATTTCTTGATAATGGGTGTGTTCCTTATCTTCTCCTCGTGTCTAAACTCTTCTCCATGGCTGGACCCCCAAATAATATTCCTTTACGTGCTCAGGGATATCTAGAGAGTGGGATAGGTTTAATAACAACCCTCACCCTAACGCGTACCCTAACCCTAAACCCTACCCTAACCCTAACGCGTACCCTAATCCTAACCCGTACCCTAAACCGAGCCCTAACCCTAACACTAACCCTAACCCTAACCCTAACCCATACCCTACGCCCTACCCGAACCCCTCCCCGAACCCGTACCCTAAGCCATACCCTAACCCTCACCCTAACCCTAAACCTAACCCTAAGCTACCCTTGACTGTTTCTGCCTCCAATAGATTTCCTAAGCACTAGTGTTTTAAGGAACAGGTTAAAAAGAGAATCCTAATGTGATTTCTTGATAATGGGTGTGTTCCTTATTTTCTCCTAGTGTCTAAACTCTTCTCCATGGCTGGACCCCCAAATAATATTCCTTTACGTGCTAAGGGGTATCTAGAGAGTGGGATAGGTTTAATAAGTAACCTCACCCTATCGCATACCCTAACCCTAACCCCTACCCTAACCCTAACGCGTACCCTAATCCTAACCCGTACCGTAAACCGAGCCCTAACCCTAACACTAACCCTAACCCTAACCCTAACCCATACCCTTACGCCCTACCCGAACCCTTCCCCGAACCCGTACCCTAAGCCGTACCCTAACCCTAACCCTATCCCTAAGCTACCCTTGACTGCTTCTGCCTCCAATAGATTTCCTAAGCACTAGTGTTTTAAGGAACAGGTTAAAAAGAGAATCCTAATGTGATTTCTTGATAATGGGTGTGTTCCTTATCTTCTCCTAGTGTCTAAACTCTTCTCCATGGCTGGACCCCCAAATAATATTCCTTTACGTGCTCAGGGGTATCTAGAGAGTGGGATAGGTTTAATAACTACCCTCACCCTAGTGCGTACCATAACCCTAACCCCTACCCTAACCCTAACGCGTACCCTAATCCTAACCCGTACCCTAAACCGAGCCCTAACCCTAACACTAACCCTAACCCTAACCCTAACCCATACCCTACGCCCTACCCGAACCCCTCCCCGAACCCGTACCCTAAGCCGTACCCTAACCCTCACCCTAACCCTAACCCTAACCCTAAGCTACCCTTGACTGCTTCTGCCTCCAATAGATTTCCTAAGCAATAGTGTTTTAAGGAACAGGTTAAAAAGAGAATCCTAATGTGATTTCGTGATAATGGGTGTGTTCCTTATCTTCTCCTAGTGTCTAAACTCTTCTCCATGGCTGGACCCCCAAATAATATTCCTTTACGTGCTAAGGGGTATCTAGAGAGTGGGATAGGTTTAATAACTAACCTCACCCTATCGCGTACCCTAACCCTAACCCCTACCCTAACCCTAACGCGTACCCTAATCCTAACCCGTACCCTAAACCGAGCCCTAACCCTAACACTAACCCTAACCCTAACCCTAAACCATACCCTACGCCCTACCCGAACCCCTCCCCGAACCCGTACCCTAAGCCGTACCCTAAACCTAACCCTAACCCTAAGCTACCCTTGACTGCTTCTGCCTCCAATAGATTTCCTAAGCACTAGTGTTTTAAGGAACAGGTTAAAAAGAGAATCCTAATGTGATTTCTTGATAATGGGTGTGTTCCTTATCTTCTCCTCGTGTCTAAACTCTTCTCCATGGCTGGACCCCCAAATAATATTCCTTTACGTGCTCAGGGGTATCTAGAGAGTGGGATAGGTTTAATAACAACCCTCACCCTAACGCGTACCCGAACCCTAAACCCTACCCTAACCCTAACGCGTACCCTAATCCTAACCCGTACCCTAAACCGAGCCCTAACCTTAACACTAACCCTAACCCTAACCCTAACCCATACCCTACGCCCTACCCGAACCCCTCCCCGAACCCGTACCCTAAGCCATACCCTAACCCTCACCCTAACCCTAAACCTAACCCTAAGCTACCCTTGACTGCTTCTGCCTCCAATAGATTTCCTAAGCACTAGTGTTTTAAGGAAAAGGTTAAAAAGAAAATCCTAATGTGATTTCTTGATAATGGGTGTGTTCCTTATCTTCTCCTAGTGTCTAAACTCTTCTCCATGGCTGGACCCCCAAATAATATTCCTTTACGTGCTAAGGGGTATCTAGAGAGTGGGATAGGTTTAATAACTAACCTCACCCTATCGCGTACCCTAACCCTAACCCCTACCCTAACACTAACGCGTACCCTAATCCTAACCCGTACCCTAAACCGATCCCTAACCCTAACACTAACCCTAACCCTAACCCTAAACCATACCCTACGCCCTAACCGAACCCCTCCCCGAACCCGTACCCTAAGCCGTACCCTAACCCTAACCCTATCCCTAAGCTACCCTTGACTGCTTCTGCCTCCAATAGATTTCCTAAGCACTAGTGTTTTAAGGAACAGGTTAAAAAGAGAATCCTAATGTGATTTCTTGATAATGGGTGTGTTCCTTATCTTCTCCTAGTGTCTAAACTCTTCTCCATGGCTGGACCCCCAAATAATATTCCTTTACGTGCTAAGGGGTATCTAGAGAGTGGGATAGGTTTAATAACTAACCTCTCCCTATCGCGTACCCTAACCCTAACCCCTACCCTAACACTAACGCGTACCCTAATCCTAACCCGTACCCTAAACCGAGCCCTAACCCTAACACTAACCCTAACCCTAACCCTAACCCATACCCTACGCCCTATCCGAACCCCTCCCCGAACCCGTACCCTAAGCCGTACCCTAACCCTCACCCTAAACCTAAGCTACCCTTGACTGCTTCTGCCTCCAATAGATTTCCTAAGCACTAGTGTTTTAAGGAACAGGTTAAAAAGAGAATCCTAATGTGATTTCTTGATAATGGGTGTGTTCCTTATCTTCTCCTCGTGTCTAAACTCTTCTCCATGGCTGGACCCCCAAATAATATTCCTTTACGTGCTAAGGGGTATCTAGAGAGTGGGATAGGTTTAATAACTAACCTCACCCTATCGCGTACCCTAACCCTAACCCCTACCCTAACACTAACGCGTACCCTAATCCTAACCCGTACCCTAAACCGAGCCCTAACCCTAACACTAACCCTAACCCTAACCCTAACCCATACCCTACGCCCTACCCGAACCCCTCCCCGAACCCGTACCCTAAGCCGTACCCTAACCCTCAACCTCACCCTTACCCTAACCCTAAGCTACCCTTGACTGCTTCTGCCTCCAATAGAATTCCTAAGCACTAGTGTTTTAAGGAACAGGTTAAAAAGAGAATCCTAATGTGATTTCTTGATAATGGGTGTGTTCCTTATCTTCTCCTAGTGTCTAAGCTCTTCTCCATGGCTAGACCCCCAAATAATATTCCTTTACGTGCTAAGGGGTATCTAGAGAGTGGGATAGGTTTAATAACTACTCTCACCCTAAAGCGTACCCTAACCCTAACCCCTACCCTAACCCTAACGCGTACCCTAATCCTAACCCGTACCCTAAACCGAGCCCTAACCCTAACACTAACCCTAACCCTAACCCTAATCCTAACCCATACCCTACGCCCTACCCTAACCCCTCCCCGAACCCGTACCCTATGCCGTACCCTAACCCTCACCCTAACTCTAACTCTAACCCTAAGCTACCCTTGATTGCTTCTGCCTCCAATAGAATTCCTAAGCACTAGTGTTTTAAGGAACAGGTTAAAAAGAGAATCCTAATGTGATTTCTTTATAATGGGTGTGTTCCTTATCTTCTCCTAGTGTCTAAACTCTTCTCCATGGCTGGACCCCCAAATAATATTCCTTTACGTGCTAAGGGGTATCTAGAGAGTGGGATAGGTTTAATAACTACCCTCACCCTAACGCGTACCCTAACCCTAACCCCTACCCTAACCCTAACGCGTACCCTAATCCTAACCCGTACCCTAAACCGAGCCCGAACCCTAACACTAACCCTAACCCTAACCCTAACCCATACCCTACGCCCTACCCGAACCCCTCCCCGAAACCCGTACCCTAAGCCATACCCTAACCCTCACCCTAACCCTAACCCTAACCCTAAGCTACCCTTGACTGCTTCTGCCTCCAATAGATTTCCTAAGCACTAGTGTTTTAAGGAACAGGTTAAAAAGAGAATCCTAATGTGATTTCGTGATAATGGGTTTGTTCCTTATCTTCTCCTAGTGTCTAAACACTTCTCCATGGCTGGACCCCCAAATAATATTCCTTTACGTGCTCAGGGGTATCTAGAGAGTGGGATAGGTTTAATAACAACCCTCACCCTAACGCGTACCCGAACCCTAACCCCTACCCTAACACTAACGCGTACCCTAATCCTAACCCGTACCCTAAACCGAGCCCTAACCCTAACACTAACCCTAACCCTAACCCTAACCCATACCCTACGCCCTACACGAACCCCTCCCCGAACCCGTACCCTAAGCCGTACCCTAACCCTCACCCTAAACCTAAGCTACCCTTGACTGCTTCTGCCTCCAATAGATTTCCTAAGCACTAGTGTTTTAAGGAACAGGTTAAAAAGAGAATCCTAATGTGATTTCTTGATAATGGGTGTGTTCCTTATCTTCTCCTCGTGTCTAAACTCTTCTCCATGGCTGGACCCCCAAATAATATTCCTTTACGTGCTCAGGGATATCTAGAGAGTGGGATAGGTTTAATAACAACCCTCACCCTAACGCGTACCCTAACCCTAAACCCTACCCTAATCCTAACGCGTACCCTAATCCTAACCCGTACCCTAAACCGAGCCCTAACCCTAACACTAACCCTAACCCTAACCCTAACCCATACCCTACGCCCTACCCGAACCCCTCCCCGAACCCGTACCCTAAGCCATACCCTAACCCTCACCCTAACCCTAAACCTAACCCTAAGCTACCCTTGACTGTTTCTGCCTCCAATAGATTTCCTAAGCACTAGTGTTTTAAGGAACAGGTTAAAAAGAGAATCCTAATGTGATTTCTTGATAATGGGTGTGTTCCTTATTTTCTCCTAGTGTCTAAACTCTTCTCCATGGCTGGACCCCCAAATAATATTCCTTTACGTGCTAAGGGGTATCTAGAGAGTGGGATAGGTTTAATAAGTAACCTCACCCTATCGCATACCCTAACCCTAACCCCTACCCTAACCCTAACGCGTACCCTAATCCTAACCCGTACCGTAAACCGAGCCCTAACCCTAACACTAACCCTAACCCTAACCCTAACCCATACCCTTACGCCCTACCCGAACCCTTCCCCGAGCCCGTACCCTAAGCCGTACCCTAACCCTAACCCTATCCCTAAGCTACCCTTGACTGCTTCTGCCTCCAATAGATTTCCTAAGCACTAGTGTTTTAAGGAACAGGTTAAAAAGAGAATCCTAATGTGATTTCTTGATAATGGGTGTGTTCCTTATCTTCTCCTAGTGTCTAAACTCTTCTCCATGGCTGGACCCCCAAATAATATTCCTTTACGTGCTCAGGGGTATCTAGAGAGTGGGATAGGTTTAATAACTACCCTCACCCTAGTGCGTACCATAACCCTAACCCCTACCCTAACCCTAACGCGTACCCTAATCCTAACCCGTACCCTAAACCGAGCCCTAACCCTAACACTAACCCTAACCCTAACCCTAACCCATACCCTACGCCCTACCCGAACCCCTCCCCGAACCCGTACCCTAAGCCGTACCCTAACCCTCACCCTAACCCTAACCCTAACCCTAAGCTACCCTTGACTGCTTCTGCCTCCAATAGATTTCCTAAGCAATAGTGTTTTAAGGAACAGGTTAAAAAGAGAATCCTAATGTGATTTCGTGATAATGGGTGTGTTCCTTATCTTCTCCTAGTGTCTAAACTCTTCTCCATGGCTGGAACCCCAAATAATATTCCTTTACGTGCTAAGGGGTATCTAGAGAGTGGGATAGGTTTAATAACTAACCTCACCCTATCGCGTACCCTAACCCTAACCCCTACCCTAACCCTAACGCGTACCCTAATCCTAACCCGTACCCTAAACCGAGCCCTAACCCTAACACTAACCCTAACCCTAACCCTAAACCATACCCTACGCCCTACCCGAACCCCTCCCCGAACCCGTACCCTAAGCCGTACCCTAAACCTAACCCTAACCCTAAGCTACCCTTGACTGCTTCTGCCTCCAATAGATTTCCTAAGCACTAGTGTTTTAAGGAACAGGTTAAAAAGAGAATCCTAATGTGATTTCTTGATAATGGGTGTGTTCCTTATCTTCTCCTCGTGTCTAAACTCTTCTCCATGGCTGGACCCCCAAATAATATTCCTTTACGTGCTCAGGGGTATCTAGAGAGTGGGATAGGTTTAATAACAACCCTCACCCTAACGCGTACCCGAACCCTAAACCCTACCCTAACCCTAACGCGTACCCTAATCCTAACCCGTACCCTAAACCGAGCCCTAACCTTAACACTAACCCTAACCCTAACCCTAACCCATACCCTACGCCCTACCCGAACCCCTCCCCGAACCCGTACCCTAAGCCATACCCTAACCCTCACCCTAACCCTAAACCTAACCCTAAGCTACCCTTGACTGCTTCTGCCTCCAATAGATTTCCTAAGCACTAGTGTTTTAAGGAAAAGGTTAAAAAGAGAATCCTAATGTGATTTCTTGATAATGGGTGTGTTCCTTATCTTCTCCTAGTGTCTAAACACTTCTCCATGGCTGGACCCCCAAATAATATTCCTTTACGTGCTAAGGGGTATCTAGAGAGTGGGATAGGTTTAATAACTAACCTCACCCTATCGCGTACCCTAACCCTAACCCCTACCCTAACACTAACGCGTACCCTAATCCTAACCCGTACCCTAAACCGAGCCCTAACCCTAACACTAACCCTAACCCTAACCCTAAACCATACCCTACGCCCTACCCGAACCCCTCCCCGAACCCGTACCCTAAGCCGTACCCTAACCCTAACCCTATCCCTAAGCTACCCTTGACTGCTTCTGCCTCCAATAGATTTCCTAAGCACTAGTGTTTTAAGGAACAGGTTAAAAAGAGAATCCTAATGTGATTTCTTGATAATGGGTGTGTTCCTTATCTTCTCCTAGTGTCTAAACTCTTCTCCATGGCTGGACCCCCAAATAATATTCCTTTACGTGCTAAGGGGTATCTAGAGAGTGGGATAGGTTTAATAACTAACCTCACCCTATCGCGTACCCTAACCCTAACCCCTACCCTAACACTAACGCGTACCCTAATCCTAACCCGTACCCTAAACCGAGCCCTAACCCTAACACTAACCCTAACCCTAACCCTAACCCATACCCTACGCCCTATCCGAACCCCTCCCCGAACCCGTACCCTAAGCCGTACCCTAACCCTCACCCTAAACCTAAGCTACCCTTGACTGCTTCTGCCTCCAATAGATTTCCTAAGCACTAGTGTTTTAAGGAACAGGTTAAAAAGAGAATCCTAATGTGATTTCTTGATAATGGGTGTGTTCCTTATCTTCTCCTCGTGTCTAAACTCTTCTCCATGGCTGGACCCCCAAATAATATTCCTTTACGTGCTCAGGGGTATCTAGAGAGTGGGATAGGTTTAATAACAACCCTCACCCTAACGCGTACCCTAACCCTAACCCCTACCCTAACCCTAACGCGTACCCTAATCCTAACCCGTACCCTAAACCGAGCCCTAACCCTAACACTAACCCTAACCCTAACCCTAACCCATACCCTACGCCCTACCCGAACACCTCCCCGAACCCGTACCCTAAGCCGTACCCTAACCCTCACCCTCACCCTAACCCTAACCCTAAGCTACCCTTGACTGCTTCTGCCTCCAATAGAATTCCTAAGCACTAGTGTTTTAAGGAACAGGTTAAAAAGAGAATCCTAATGTGATTTCTTGATAATGGGTGTGTTCCTTATCTTCTCCTAGTGTCTAAGCTCTTCTCCATGGCTGGACCCCCAAATAATATTCCTTTACGTGCTAAGGGGTATCTAGAGAGTGGGATAGGTTTAATAACTACTCTCACCCTAAAGCGTACCCTAACCCTAACCCCTACCCTAACCCTAACGCGTACCCTAATCCTAACCCGTACCCTAAACCGAGCCCTAACCCTAACCCTAACCCTAACCCTAACCCTAATCCTAACCCATACCCTACGCCCTACCCTAACCCCTCCCCGAACCCGTACCCTATGCCGTACCCTAACCCTCACCCTAACTCTAACTCTAACCCTAAGCTTCCCTTGATTGCTTCTGCCTCCAATAGAATTCCTAAGCACTAGTGTTTTAAGGAACAGGTTAAAAAGAGAATCCTAATGTGATTTCTTTATAATGGGTGTGTTCCTTATCTTCTCCTAGTGTCTAAACTCTTCTCCATGGCTGGACCCCCAAATAATATTCCTTTACGTGCTAAGGGGTATCTAGAGAGTGGGATAGGTTTAATAACTACCCTCACCCTAACGCGTACCCTAACCCTAACCCCTACCCTAACCCTAACGCGTACCCTAATCCTAACCCGTACCCTAAACCGAGCCCGAACCCTAACACTAACCCTAACCCTAACCCTAACCCATACCCTACGCCCTACCCGAACCCCTCCCCGAAACCCGTACCCTAAGCCATACCCTAACCCTCACCCTAACCCTAACCCTAACCCTAAGCTACCCTTGACTGCTTCTGCCTCCAATAGATTTCCTAAGCACTAGTGTTTTAAGGAACAGGTTAAAAAGAGAATCCTAATGTAATTTCGTGATAATGGGTTTGTTCCTTATCTTCTCCTAGTGTCTAAACACTTCTCCATGGCTGGACCCCCAAATAATATTCCTTTACGTGCTCAGGGGTATCTAGAGAGTGGGATAGGTTTAATAACAACCCTCACCCTAACGCGTACCCGAACCCTAACCCCTACCCTAACACTAACGCGTACCCTAATCCTAACCCGTACCCTAAACCGAGCCCTAACCCTAACACTAACCCTAACCCTAACCCGAAACCATACCCTACGCCCTACCCGAACCCCTCCCCGAACCCGTACCCTAAGTCGTACCCTAACCCTAACCCTATCCCTAAGCTACCCTTGACTGCTTCTGCCTCCAATAGATTTCCTAAGCACTAGTGTTTTAAGGAACAGGTTAAAAAGAGAATCCTAATGTGATTTCTTGATAATGGGTGTGTTCCTTATCTTCTCCTAGTGTCTAAACTCTTCTCCATGGCTGGACCCCCAAATAATATTCCTTTACGTGCTAAGGGGTATCTAGAGAGTGGGATAGGTTTAATAACTAACCTCACCCTATCGCGTACCCTAACCCTAACCCCTACCCTAACACTAATGCGTACCCTAATCCTAACCCGTACCCTAAACCGAGCCCTAACCCTAACACTAACCCTAACCCTAACCCTAACCCATACCCTACGCCCTACCCGAACCCCTCCCCGAACCCGTACCCTAAGCCGTACCCTAACCCTCACCCTAAACCTAAGCTACCCTTGACTGCTTCTGCCTCCAGTAGATTTCCTAAGCACTAGTGTTTTAAGGAACAGGTTAAAAAGAGAATCCTAATGTGATTTCTTGATAATGGGTGTGTTCCTTATCTTCTCCTCGTGTCTAAACTCTTCTCCATGGCTGGACCCCCAAATAATATTCCTTTACGTGCTCAGGGATATCTAGAGAGTGGGATAGGTTTAATAACAACCCTCACCCTAACGCGTACCCTAACCCTAAACCCTACCCTAACCCTAACGCGTACCCTAATCCTAACCCGTACCCTAAACCGAGCCCTAACCCTAACACTAACCCTAACCCTAACCCTAACCCATACCCTACGCCCTACCCGAACCCCTCCCCGAACCCGTACCCTAAGCCATACCCTAACCCTCACCCTAACCCTAAACCTAACCCTAAGCTACCCTTGACTGTTTCTGCCTCCAATAGATTTCCTAAGCACTAGTGTTTTAAGGAACAGGTTAAAAAGAGAATCCTAATGTGATTTCTTGATAATGGGTGTGTTCCTTATTTTCTCCTAGTGTCTAAACCCTTCTCCATGGCTGGACCCCCAAATAATATTCCTTTACGTGCTAAGGGGTATCTAGAGAGTGGGATAGGTTTAATAAGTAACCTCACCCTATCGCATATCCTAACCCTAACCCCTACCCTAACCCTAACGCGTACCCTAATCCTAACCCGTACCGTAAACCGAGCCCTAACCCTAACACTAACCCTAACCCTAACCCTAACCCATACCCTACGCCCTACCCGAACCCTTCCCCGAACCCGTACCCTAAGCCGTACCCTAACCCTAACCCTATCCCTAAGCTACCCTTGACTGCTTCTGCCTCCAATAGATTTCCTAAGCACTAGTGTTTTAAGGAACAGGTTAAAAAGAGAATCCTAATGTGATTTCTTGATAATGGGTGTGTTCCTTATCTTCTCCTAGTGTCTAAACTCTTCTCCATGGCTGGACCCCCAAATAATATTCCTTTACGTGCTAAGGGGTATCTAGAGAGTGGGATAGGTTTAATAACTAACCTCACCCTATCGCGTACCCTAACCCTAACCCCTACCCTAACACTAACGCGTACCCTAATCCTAACCCGTACCCTAAACCGAGCCCTAACCCTAACACTAACCCTAACCCTAACCCTAAACCATACCCTACGCCCTACCCGAACCCCTCCCCGAACCCGTACCCTAAGCCGTACCCTAACCCTCACCCTCACCCTAACCCTAACCCTAAGCTACCCTTGACTGCTTCTGCCTCCAATAGAATTCCTAAGCACTAGTGTTTTAAGGAACAGGTTAAAAAGAGAATCCTAATGTGATTTCTTGATAATGGGTGTGTTCCTTATCTTCTCCTAGTGTCTAAGCTCTTCTCCATGGCTGGACCCCCAAATAATATTCCTTTACGTGCTAAGGGGTATCTAGAGAGTGGGATAGGTTTAATAACTACTCTCACCCTAAAGCGTACCCTAACCCTAACCCCTACCCTAACCCTAACGCGTACCCTAATCCTAACCCGTACCCTAAACCGAGCCCTAACCCTAACACTAACCCTAACCCTAACCCTAATCGTAACCCATACCCTACGCCCTACCCTAACCCCTCCCCGAACCCGTACCCTATGCCGTACCCTAACCCTCACCCTAACTCTAACTCTAACCCTAAGCTACCCTTGATTGCTTCTGCCTCCAATAGATTTCCTAAGCACTAGTGTTTTAAGGAACAGGTTAAAAAGAGAATCCTAATGTGATTTCTTGATAATGGGTGTGTTCCTTATCTTCTCCTAGTGTCTAAACTCTTCTCCATGGCTGGACCCCCAAATAATATTCCTTTACGTGCTCAGGGGTATCTAGAGAGTGGGATAGGTTTAATAACTACCCTCACCCTAGTGCGTACCATAACCCTAACCCCTACCCTAACCCTAACGCGTACCCTAATCCTAACCCATACCCTAAACCGAGCCCTAACCCTAACACTAACCCTAACCCTAACCCTAAACCATACCCTACGCCCTACCCGAAACCCTCCCCGAACCCGTACCCTAAGCCGTACCCTAACCCTAACCCTATCCCTAAGCTACCCTTGACTGCTTCTGCCTCCAATAGATTTCCTAAGCACTAGTGTTTTAAGGAACAGGTTAAAAAGAGAATCCTAATGTGATTTCTTGATAATGGGTGTGTTCCTTATCTTCTCCTAGTGTCTAAACTCTTCTCCATGGCTGGACCCCCAAATAATATTCCTTTACGTGCTAAGGGGTATCTAGAGAGTGGGATAGGTTTAATAACTAACCTCACCCTATCGCGTACCCTAACCCTAACCCCTACCCTAACACTAACGCGTACCCTAATCCTAACCCGTACCCTAAACCGAGCCCTAACCCTAACACTAACCCTAACCCTAACCCTAACCCATACCCTACGCCCTACCCGAACCCCTCCCCGAACCCGTACCCTAAGCCATACCCTAACCCTCACCCTAACCCTAAACCTAACCCTAAGCTACCCTTGACTGCTTCTGCCTCCAATAGATTTCCTAAGCACTAGTGTTTTAAGGAACAGGTTAAAAAGAGAATCCTAATGTGATTTCTTGATAATGGGTGTGTTCCTTATCTTCTCCTCGTGTCTAAACTCTTCTCAATGGCTGGACCCCCAAATAATATTCCTTTACGTGCTCAGGGATATCTAGAGAGTGGGATAGGTTTAATAACAACCCTCACCCTAACGCGTACCCTAACCCTAAACCCTACCCTAACCCTAACGCGTACCCTAATCCTAACCCGTACCCTAAACCGAGCCCTAACCCTAACACTAACCCTAACCCTAACCCTAACCCATACCCTACGCCCTACCCGAACCCCTCCCCGAACCCGTACCCTAAGCCATACCCTAACCCTCACCCTAACCCTAAACCTAACCCTAAGCTACCCTTGACTGCTTCTGCCTCCAATAGATTTCCTAAGCACTAGTGTTTTAAGGAACAGGTTAAAAAGAGAATCCTAATGTGATTTCTTGATAATGGGTGTGTTCCTTATTTTCTCCTAGTGTCTAAACTCTTCTCCATGGCTGGACCCCCAAATAATATTCCTTTACGTGCTAAGGGGTATCTAGAGAGTGGGATAGGTTTAATAAGTAACCTCACCCTATCGCATACCCTAACCCTAACCCCTACCCTAACCCTAACGCGTACCCTAATCCTAACCCGTACCGTAAACCGAGCCCTAACCCTAACACTAACCCTAACCCTAACCCTAACCCATACCCTACGCCCTACCCGAACCCCTCCCCGAACCCGTACCCTAAGCCGTACCCTAACCCTAACCCTATCCCTAAGCTACCCTTGACTGCTTCTGCCTCCAATAGATTTCCTAAGCACTAGTGTTTTAAGGAACAGGTTAAAAAGAGAATCCTAATGTGATTTCTTGATAATGGGTGTGTTCCTTATCTTCTCCTAGTGTCTAAACTCTTCTCCATGGCTGGACCCCCAAATAATATTCCTTTACGTGCTAAGGGGTATCTAGAGAGTGGGATAGGTTTAATAACTACCCTCACCCTAACGCGTACCCTAACCCTAACCCCTACCCTAACCCTAACGCGTACCCTAATCCTAACCCGTACCCTAAAGCGAGCCCTAACCCTAACATTAGCGCTAACCCTAACCCTAACCCATACCCTACGCCCTACCCGAATGCCTCCCCGAACCCGTACCCTAAGCCGTACCCTAAACCTCCCCCTCACCCTTACCCTAACCCTAAGCTACCCTTGACTGCTTCTGCCTCCAATAGATTTCCTAAGCACTAGTGTTTTAAGGAACAAGTTAAAAAGAGAATCCTAAAGTGATTTCTTGATAATGGGTGTGTTCCTTATCTTCTCCTAGTGTCTAAGCTCTTCTCCATGGCTGGACCCCCAAATAATATTCCTTTACGTGCTAAGGGGTATCTAGAGAGTGGGATAGGTTTAATAACTACTCTCACCCTAAAGCGTACCCTAACCCTAACCCCTACCCTAACCCTAACGCGTACCCTAATCCTAACCCGTACCCTAAACCGAACCCTAACCCTAACACTAACCCTAACCCTAACCCTAATCCTAACCCATACCCTACGCCCTACCCTAACCCCTCCCCGAACCCGTACCCTATGCCGTACCCTAAACCTCACCCTAACTCTAACTCTAACCCTAAGCTACCCTTGATTGCTTCTGCCTCCAATAGATTTCCTAAGCACTAGTGTTTTAAGGAACAGGTTAAAAAGAGAATCCTAATGTGATTTCTTGATAATGGGTGTGTTCCTTATCTTCTCCTAGTGTCTAAACTCTTCTCCATGGCTGGACCCCCAAATAATATTCCTTTACGTGCTAAGGGGTATCTAGAGAGTGGGATAGGTTTAATAACTAACCTCACCCTATCGCGTACCCTAACCCTAACCCCTACCCTAACACTAACGCGTACCCTAATCCTAACCCGTACCCTAAACCGAGCCCTAACCCTAACACTAACCCTAACCCTAACCCTAACCCATACCCTACGCCCTACCCGAACCCCTCCCCGAACCCGTACCCTAAGCCGTACCCTAACCCTCACCCTAAACCTAAGCTACCCTTGACTGCTTCTGCCTCCAATAGATTTCCTAAGCACTAGTGTTTTAAGGAACAGGTTAAAAAGAGAATCCTAATGTGATTTCTTGATAATGGGTGTGTTCCTTATCTTCTCCTCGTGTCTAAACTCTTCTCCATGGCTGGACCCCCAAATAATATTCCTTTACGTGCTCAGGGATATATAGAGAGTGGGATAGGTTTAATAACAACCCTCACCCTAACGCGTAACCTAACCCTAAACCCTACCCTAACCCTAACGCGTACCCTAATCCTAACCCGTACCCTAAACCGAGCCCTAACCCTAACACTAACCCTAACCCTAACCCTAACCCATACCCTACGCCCTACCCGAACCCCTCCCCGAACCCGTACCCTAAGCCATACCCTAACCCTCACCCTAACCCTAAACCTAACCCTAAGCTACCCTTGACTGCTTCTGCCTCCAATAGATTTCCTAAGCACTAGTGTTTTAAGGAACAGGTTAAAAAGAGAATCCTAATGTGATTTCTTGATAATGGGTGTGTTCCTTATTTTCTCCTAGTGTCTAAACTCTTCTCCATGGCTGGACCCCCAAATAATATTCCTTTACGTGCTAAGGGGTATCTAGAGAGTGGGATAGGTTTAATAAGTAACCTCACCCTATCGCGTACCCTAACCCTAACCCCTACCCTAACCCTAACGCGTACCCTAATCCTAACCCGTACCGTAAACCGAGCCCTAACCCTAACACTAACCCTAACCCTAACCCTAACCCATACCCTACGCCCTACCCGAACCCCCCCCCTAACCCGTACCCTAAGCCGTACCCTAACCCTAACCCTATCCCTAAGCTACCCTTGACTGCTTCTGCCTCCAATAGATTTCCTAAGCACTAGTGTTTTAAGGAACAGGTTAAAAAGAGAATCCTAATGTGATTTCTTGATAATGGGTGTGTTCCTTATCTTCTCCTAGTGTCTAAACTCTTCTCCATGGCTGGACCCCCAAATAATATTCCTTTACGTGCTAAGGGGTATCTAGAGAGTGGGATAGGTTTAATAACTAACCTCACCCTATCGCGTACCCTAACCCTAACCCTACCCTAACACTAACGCGTACCCTAATCCTAACCCGTACCATAAACCGAGCCGTAACCCTAACACTAACCCTAACCCTAACCATAAACCATACCCTACGCCCTACCCGAACCCCTCCCCGAACCCGTACCCTAAGCCGTACCCTAACCCTCACCCTCACCCTAACCCTAACCCTAAGCTACCCTTGACTGCTTCTGCCTCCAATAGAATTCCTAAGCACTAGTGTTTTAAGGAACAGGTTAAAAAGAGAATCCTAATGTGATTTCTTGATAATGGGTTTGTTCCTTATCTTCTCCTAGTGTCTAAGCTCTTCTCCATGGCTGGACCCCCAAATAATATTCCTTTACGTGCTAAGGGGTATCTAGAGAGTGGGATAGGTTTAATAACTACTCTCACCCTAAAGCGTACCCTAACCCTAACCCCTACCCTAACCCTAACGCGTACCCTAATCCTAACCCGTACCCTAAACCGAGCCCTAACCCTAACACTAACCCTAACCCTAACCCTAACCCATACCCTACGCCCTACCCGAACCCCTCCCCGAACCCGTACCCTAAGCCGTACCCTAACCCTCACCCTAAACCTAAGCTACCCTTGACTGCTTCTGCCTCCAACAGATTTCCTAAGCACTAGTGTTTTAAGGAACAGGTTAAAAAGAGAATCCTAATGTGATTTCTTGATAATGGGTGTGTTCCTTATCTTCTCCTCGTGTCTAAACTCTTCTCCATGGCTGGACCCCCAAATAATATTCCTTTACGTGCTCAGTGATATCTAGAGAGTGGGATAGGTTTAATAACAACCCTCACCCTAACGCGTACCCTAACCCTAAACCCTACCCTAACCCTAACGCGTACCCTAATCCTAACCCGTACCCTAAACCGAGCCCTAACCCTAACACTAACCCTAACCCTAACCCTAACCCATACCCTACGCCCTACCCGAACCCCTCCCCGAACCCGTACCCTAAGCCATACCCTAACCCTCACCCTAACCCTAAACCTAACCCTAAGCTACCCTTGACTGCTTCTGCCTCCAATAGATTTCCTAAGCACTAGTGTTTTAAGGAACAGGTTAAAAAGAGAATCCTAATGTGATTTCTTGATAATGGGTGTGTTCCTTATTTTCTCCTAGTGTCTAAACTCTTCTCCATGGCTGGACCCCCAAATAATATTCCTTTACGTGCTAAGGGGTATCTAGAGAGTGGGATAGGTTTAATAACTACTCTCACCCTAAAGCGTACCCTAACCCTAACCCCTACCCTAACCCTAACGCGTACCCTAATCCTAACCCGTACCGTAAACCGAGCCCTAACCCTAACACTAACCCTAACCCTAACCCTAACCCATACCCTACGCCCTACCCGAACCCCTCCCCGAACCCGTACCCTAAGCCTTACCCTAACCCTAACCCTATCCCTAAGCTACCCTTGACTGCTTCTGCCTCCAATAGATTTCCTAAGCACTAGTGTTTTAAGGAACAGGTTAAAAAGAGAATCCTAATGTGATTTCTTGATAATGGGTGTGTTCCTTATCTTCTCCTAGTGTCTAAACTCTTCTCCATGGCTGGACCCCCAAATAATATTCCTTTACGTGCTAAGGGGTATCTAGAGAGTGGGATAGGTTTAATAACTACCCTCACCCTAACGCGTACCCTAACCCTAACCCCTACCCTAACCCTAACGCGTACCCTAATCCTAACCCGTACCCTAAACCGAGCCCTAACCCTAACATTAGCGCTAACCCTAACCCTAACCCATACCCTACGCCCTACCCGAATGCCTCCACGAACCCGTACCCTAAGCCGTACCCTAAACCTCCCCCTCACCCTTACCCTAACGCTAAGCTACCCTTGACTGCTTCTGCCTCCAATAGATTTCCTAAGCACTAGTGTTTTAAGGAACAAGTTAAAAAGAGAATCCTAATGTGATTTCTTGATAATGGGTGTGTTCCTTATCTTCTCCTAGTGTCTAAGCTCTTCTCCATGGCTGGACCCCCAAATAATATTCCTTTACGTGCTAAGGGGTATCTAGAGAGTGGGATAGGTTTAATAACTACTCTCACCCTAAAGCGTACCCTAACCCTAACCCCTACCCTAACCCTAACGCGTACCCTAATCCTAACCCGTACCCTAAACCGAGCCCTAACCCTAACACTAACCCTAACCCTAACCCTAATCCTAACCCATACCCTACGCCCTACCCTAACCCCTCCCCGAACCCGTACCCTATGCCGTACCCTAACCCTCACCCTAACTCTAACTCTAACCTTAAGCTACCCTTGATTGCTTCTGCCTCCAATATATTTCCTAAGCACTAGTGTTTTAAGGAACAGGTTAAAAAGAGAATCCTAATGTGATTATTTGATAATGGGTGTGTTCCTTATCTTCTCCTAGTGTCTAAACTCTTCTCCATGGCTGGACCCCAAATAATATTCCTTTACGTGCTAAGGGGTATCTAGAGAGTGGGATAGGTTTAATAACTAACCTCACCCTATCGCGTACCCTAACCCTAACCCCTACCCTAACACTAATGCGTACCCTAATCCTAACCCGTACCCTAAACCGAGCCCTAACCCTAACACTAACCCTCACCCTAACCCTAAACCTAACCCTAAGCTACCCTTGACTGCTTCTGCCTCCAATAGATTTCCTAAGCACTAGTGTTTTAAGGAACAGGTTAAAAAGAGAATCCTAATGTGATTTCTTGATAATGGGTGTGTTCCTTATCTTCTCCTAGTGTCTAAACTCTTCTCCATGGCTGGACCCCCAAATAATATTCCTTTACGTGCTAAGGGGTATCTAGAGAGTGGGATAGGTTTAATAACTAACCTCACCCTATCGCGTACCCTAACCCTAACCCCTACCCTAACACTAACGCGTACCCTAATCCTAACCCGTACCCTAAACCGAGCCCTAACCCTAACACTAACCCTAACCCTAAACCATACCCTACGCCCTACCCGAACCCCTCCCCGAACCCGTACCCTAAGCCGTACCCTAACCCTCACCCTCACCCTAACCCTAACCCTATGCTACCCTTGACTGCTTCTGCCTCCAATAGAATTCCTAAGCACTAGTGTTTTAAGGAACAGGTTAAAAAGAGAATCCTAATGTGATTTCTTGATAATGGGTGTGTTCCTTATCTTCTCCTAGTGTCTAAGCTCTTCTCCATGGCTGGACCCCCAAATAATATTCCTTTACGTGCTAAGGGGTATCTAGAGAGTGGGATAGGTTTAATAACTACTCTCACCCTAAAGCGTACCCGAACCCTAACCCCTACCCTAACCCTAACGCGTACCCTAATCCTAACCCGTACACTAAACCGAGCCCTAACCCTAACACTAACCCTAACTCTAACCCTAACCCATACCCTACGCCCTACCCGAACCCCTCCCCGAACCCGTACCCTAACCCTCACCCTAAACCTAAGCTACCCTTGACTGCTTCTGCCTCCAATAGATTTCCTAAGCACTAGTGTTTTAAGGAACAGGTTAAAAAGAGAATCCTAATGTGATTTCTTGATAATGGGTGTGTTCCTTATCTTCTCCTCGTGTCTAAACTCTTCTCCATGGCTGGACCCCCAAATAATATTCCTTTACGTGCTCAGGGATATCTAGAGAGTGGGATAGGTTTAATAACAACCCTCACCCTAACGCGTACCCTAACCCTAAACCCTACCCTAACCCTAACGCGTACCCTAATCCTAACCCGTACCCTAAACCGAGCCCTAACCCTAACACTAACCCTAACCCTAACCCTAACCCATACCCTACGCCCTACCCGAACCCCTCCCCGAACCCGTACCCTAAGCCATACCCTAACCCTCACCCTAACCCTAAACCTAACCCTAAGCTACCCTTGACTGCTTCTGCCTCCAATAGATTTCCTAAGCACTAGTGTTTTAAGGAACAGGTTAAAAAGAGAATCCTAATGTGATTTCTTGATAATGGGTGTGTTCCTTATTTTCTCCTAGTGTCTAAACTCTTCTCCATGGCTGGACCCCCAAATAATATTCCTTTACGTGCTAAGGGGTATCTAGAGAGTGGGATAGGTTTAATAAGTAACCTCACCCTATCGCATACCCTAACCCTAACCCCTACCCTAACCCTAACGCGTACCCTAATCCTAACCCGTACCGTAAACCGAGCCCTAACCCTAACACTAACCCTAACCCTAACCCTAATCCTAACCCATACCCTACGCCCTACCCTAACCCCTCCCCGAACCCGTACCCTATGCCGTACCCTAAACCTCACCCTAACTCTAACTCTAACCCTAAGCTACCCTTGATTGCTTCTGCCTCCAATAGATTTCCTAAGCACTAGTGTTTTAAGGAACAGGTTAAAAAGAGAATCCTAATGTGATTTCTTGATAATGGGTGTGTTCCTTATCTTCTCCTAGTGTCTAAACTCTTCTCCATGGCTGGACCCCCAAATAATATTCCTTTACGTGCTAAGGGGTATCTAGAGAGTGGGATAGGTTTAATAACTAACCTCACCCTATCGCGTACCCTAACCCTAACCCCTACCCTAACACTAACGCGTACCCTAATCCTAACCCGTACCCTAAACCGAGCCCTAACCCTAACACTAACCCTAACCCTAACCCTAACCCATACCCTACGCCCTACCCGAACCCCTCCCCGAACCCGTACCCTAAGCCGTACCCTAACCCTCACCCTAAACCTAAGCTACCCTTGACTGCTTCTGCCTCCAATAGATTTCCTAAGCACTAGTGTTTTAAGGAACAGGTTAAAAAGAGAATCCTAATGTGATTTCTTGATAATGGGTGTGTTCCTTATCTTCTCCTCGTGTCTAAACTCTTCTCCATGGCTGGACCCCCAAATAATATTCCTTTACGTGCTCAGGGATATATAGAGAGTGGGATAGGTTTAATAACAACCCTCACCCTAACGCGTAACCTAACCCTAAACCCTACCCTAACCCTAACGCGTACCCTAATCCTAACCCGTACCCTAAACCGAGCCCTAACCCTAACACTAACCCTAACCCTAACCCTAACCCATACCCTACGCCCTACCCGAACCCCTCCCCGAACCCGTACCCTAAGCCATACCCTAACCCTCACCCTAACCCTAAACCTAACCCTAAGCTACCCTTGACTGCTTCTGCCTCCAATAGATTTCCTAAGCACTAGTGTTTTAAGGAACAGGTTAAAAAGAGAATCCTAATGTGATTTCTTGATAATGGGTGTGTTCCTTATTTTCTCCTAGTGTCTAAACTCTTCTCCATGGCTGGACCCCCAAATAATATTCCTTTACGTGCTAAGGGATCTAGAGAGTGGGATAGGTTTAATAAGTAACCTCACCCTTATCGCGTACCCTAACCCTAACCCCTACCCTAACCCTAACGCGTACACTAATCCTAACCCGTACCGTAAACCGAGCCCTAACCCTAACACTAACCCTAACCCTAACCCTAACCCATACCCTACGCCCTACCCGAACCCCTCCCCGAACCCGTACCCTAAGCCGTACCCTAACCCTAACCCTATCCCTAAGCTACCCTTGACTGCTTCTGCCTCCAATAGATTTCCTAAGCACTAGTTGTTTTAAGGAACAGGTTAAAAAGAGAATCCTAATGTGATTTCTTGATAATGGGTGTGTTCCTTATCTTCTCCTAGTGTCTAAACTCTTCTCCATGGCTGGACCCCCAAATAATATTCCTTTACGTGCTAAGGGGTATCTAGAGAGTGGGATAGGTTTAATAACTAACCTCACCCTATCGCGTACCCTAACCCTAACCCCTACCCTAACACTAACGCGTACCCTAATCCTAACCCGTACCATAAACCGAGCCGTAACCCTAACACTAACCCTAACCCTAAACATAAACCATACCCTAGGCCCTACCCGAACCCCTCCCCGAACCCGTACCCTAAGCCGTACCCTAACCCTCACCCTCACCCTAACCCTAACCCTAAGCTACCCTTGACTGCTTCTGCCTCCAATAGAATTCCTAAGCACTAGTGTTTTAAGGAACAGGTTAAAAAGAGAATCCTAATGTGATTTCTTGATAATGGGTTTGTTCCTTATCTTCTCCTAGTGTCTAAGCTCTTCTCCATGGCTGGACCCCCAAATAATATTCCTTTACGTGCTAAGGGGTATCTAGAGAGTGGGATAGGTTTAATAACTACTCTCACCCTAAAGCGTACCCTAACCCTAACCCCTACCCTAACCCTAACGCGTACCCTAATCCTAACCCGTACCCTAAACCGAGCCCTAACCCTAACACTAACCCTAACCCTAACCCTAACCCATACCCTACGCCCTACCCGAACCCCTCCCCGAACCCGTACCCTAAGCCGTACCCTAACCCTCACCCTAAACCTAAGCTACCCTTGACTGCTTCTGCCTCCAACAGATTTCCTAAGCACTAGTGTTTTAAGGAACAGGTTAAAAAGAGAATCCTAATGTGATTTCTTGATAATGGGTGTGTTCCTTATCTTCTCCTCGTGTCTAAACTCTTCTCCATGGCTGGACCCCCAAATAATATTCCTTTACGTGCTCAGTGATATCTAGAGAGTGGGATAGGTTTAATAACAACCCTCACCCTAACGCGTACCCTAACCCTAAACCCTACCCTAACCCTAACGCGTACCCTAATCCTAACCCGTACCCTAAACCGAGCCCTAACCCTAACACTAACCCTAACCCTAACCCTAACCCATACCCTACGCCCTACCCGAACCCCTCCCCGAACCCGTAACCTAAGCCATACCCTAACCCTCACCCTAACCCTAAACCTAACCCTAAGCTACCCTTGACTGCTTCTGCCTCCAATAGATTTCCTAAGCACTAGTGTTTTAAGGAACAGGTTAAAAAGAGAATCCTAATGTGATTTCTTGATAATGGGTGTGTTCCTTATTTTCTCCTAGTGTCTAAACTCTTCTCCATGGCTGGACCCCCAAATAATATTCCTTTACGTGCTAAGGGGTATCTAGAGAGTGGGATAGGTTTAATAACTACTCTCACCCTAAAGCGTACCCTAACCCTAACCCCTACCCTAACCCTAACGCGTACCCTAATCCTAACCCGTACCGTAAACCGAGCCCTAACCCTAACACTAACCCTAACCCTAACCCTAACCCATACCCTACGCCCTACCCGAACCCCTCCCCGAACCCGTACCCTAAGCCTTACCCTAACCCTAACCCTATCCCTAAGCTACCCTTGACTGCTTCTGCCTCCAATAGATTTCCTAAGCACTAGTGTTTTAAGGAACAGGTTAAAAAGAGAATCCTAATGTGATTTCTTGATAATGGGTGTGTTCCTTATCTTCTCCTAGTGTCTAAACTCTTCTCCATGGCTGGACCCCCAAATAATATTCCTTTACGTGCTAAGGGGTATCTAGAGAGTGGGATAGGTTTAATAACTACCCTCACCCTAACGCGTACCCTAACCCTAACCCCTACCCTAACCCTAACGCGTACCCTAATCCTAACCCGTACCCTAAACCGAGCCCTAACCCTAACATTAGCGCTAACCCTAACCCTAACCCATACCCTACGCCCTACCCGAATGCCTCCACGAACCCGTACCCTAAGCCGTACCCTAAACCTCCCCCTCACCCTTACCCTAACGCTAAGCTACCCTTGACTGCTTCTGCCTCCAATAGATTTCCTAAGCACTAGTGTTTTAAGGAACAAGTTAAAAAGAGAATCCTAATGTGATTTCTTGATAATGGGTGTGTTCCTTATCTTCTCCTAGTGTCTAAGCTCTTCTCCATGGCTGGACCCCCAAATAATATTCCTTTACGTGCTAAGGGGTATCTAGAGAGTGGGATAGGTTTAATAACTACTCTCACCCTAAAGCGTACCCTAACCCTAACCCCTACCCTAACCCTAACGCGTACCCTAATCCTAACCCGTACCCTAAACCGGGCCCTAACCCTAACACTAACCCTAACCCTAACCCTAATCCTAACCCATACCCTACGCCCTACCCTAACCCCTCCCCGAACCCGTACCCTATGCCGTACCCTAACCCTCACCCTAACTCTAACTCTAACCTTAAGCTACCCTTGATTGCTTCTGCCTCCAATATATTTCCTAAGCACTAGTGTTTTAAGGAACAGGTTAAAAAGAGAATCCTAATGTGATTATTTGATAATGGGTGTGTTCCTTATCTTCTCCTAGTGTCTAAACTCTTCTCCATGGCTGGACCCCCAAATAATATTCCTTTACGTGCTAAGGGGTATCTAGAGAGTGGGATAGGTTTAATAACTAACCTCACCCTATCGCGTACCCTAACCCTAACCCCTACCCTAACACTAATGCGTACCCTAATCCTAACCCGTACCCTAAACCGAGCCCTAACCCTAACACTAACCCTCACCCTAACCCTAAACCTAACCCTAAGCTACCCTTGACTGCTTCTGCCTCCAATAGATTTCCTAAGCACTAGTGTTTTAAGGAACAGGTTAAAAAGAGAATCCTAATGTGATTTCTTGATAATGGGTGTGTTCCTTATCTTCTCCTAGTGTCTAAACTCTTCTCCATGGCTGGACCCCCAAATAATATTCCTTTACGTGCTAAGGGGTATCTAGAGAGTGGGATAGGTTTAATAACTAACCTCACCCTATCGCGTACCCTAACCCTAACCCCTACCCTAACACTAACGCGTACCCTAATCCTAACCCGTACCCTAAACCGAGCCCTAACCCTAACACTAACCCTAACCCTAACCCTAAACCATACCCTACGCCCTACCCGAACCCCTCCCCGAACCCGTACCCTAAGCCGTACCCTAACCCTCACCCTCACCCTAACCCTAACCCTATGCTACCCTTGACTGCTTCTGCCTCCAATAGAATTCCTAAGCACTAGTGTTTTAAGGAACAGGTTAAAAAGAGAATCCTAATGTGATTTCTTGATAATGGGTGTGTTCCTTATCTTCTCCTAGTGTCTAAGCTCTTCTCCATGGCTGGACCCCCAAATAATATTCCTTTACGTGCTAAGGGGTATCTAGAGAGTGGGATAGGTTTAATAACTACTCTCACCCTAAAGCGTACCCGAACCCTAACCCCTACCCTAACCCTAACGCGTACCCTAATCCTAACCCGTACACTAAACCGAGCCCTAACCCTAACACTAACCCTAACCCTAACCCTAACCCATACCCTACGCCCTACCCGAACCCCTCCCCGAACCCGTACCCTAACCCTCACCCTAAACCTAAGCTACCCTTGACTGCTTCTGCCTCCAATAGATTTCCTAAGCACTAGTGTTTTAAGGAACAGGTTAAAAAGAGAATCCTAATGTGATTTCTTGATAATGGGTGTGTTCCTTATCTTCTCCTCGTGTCTAAACTCTTCTCCATGGCTGGACCCCCAAATAATATTCCTTTACGTGCTCAAGGATATCTAGAGAGTGGGATAGGTTTAATAACAACCCTCACCCTAACGCGTACCCTAACCCTAAACCCTACCCTAACCCTAACGCGTACCCTAATCCTAACCCGTACCCTAAACCGAGCCCTAACCCTAACACTAACCCTAACCCTAACCCTAACCCATACCCTACGCCCTACCCGAACCCCTCCCCGAACCCGTACCCTAAGCCATACCCTAACCCTCACCCTAACCCTAAACCTAACCCTAAGCTACCCTTGACTGCTTCTGCCTCCAATAGATTTCCTAAGCACTAGTGTTTTAAGGAACAGGTTAAAAAGAGAATCCTAATGTGATTTCTTGATAATGGGTGTGTTCCTTATTTTCTCCTAGTGTCTAAACTCTTCTCCATGGCTGGACCCCCAAATAATATTCCTTTACGTGCTAAGGGGTATCTAGAGAGTGGGATAGGTTTAATAAGTAACCTCACCCTATCGCATACCCTAACCCTAACCCCTACCCTAACCCTAACGCGTACCCTAATCCTAACCCGTACCGTAAACCGAGCCCTAACCCTAACACTAACCCTAACCCTAACCCTAACCCAAACCCTACGCCCTACCCGAACCCCTCCCCGAACCCGTACCCTAAGCCGTACCCTAACCCTAACCCTATCCCTAAGCTACCCTTGACTGCTTCTGCCTCCAATAGATTTCCTAAGCACTAGTGTTTTAAGGAACAGGTTAAAAAGAGAATCCTAATGTGATTTCTTGATAATGGGTGTGTTCCTATCTTCTCCTAGTGTCTAAACTCTTCTCCATGGCTGGACCCCCAAATAATATTCCTTTACGTGCTAAAGGGGTATCTAGAGAGTGGGATAGGTTTAATAACTACCCTCACCCTAAAGCGTACCCTAACCCTAACCCCTACCCTAACCCTAACGCGTACCCTAATCCTAAACCATACCCTAATCCGAGCCCTAACCCTAACATTAGCGCTAACCCTAACCCTAACCCATACCCTACGCCCTACCCGAATGCCTCCCGAACCCGTACCCTAAGCCGTACCCTAAACCTCCCCCTCACCCTTACCCTAACCCTAAGCTACCCTTGACTGCTTCTGCCTCCAATAGATTTCCTAAGCACTAGTGTTTTAAGGAACCAAGTTAAAAAGAGAATCCTAATGTGATTTCTTGATAATGGGTGTGTTCCTTATCTTCTCCTAGTGTCTAAGCTCTTCTCCATGGCTGGACCCCCAAATAATATTCCTTTACGTGCTAAGGGGTATCTAGAGAGTGGGATAGGTTTAATAACTACTCTCACCCTAAAGCGTACCCTAACCCTAACCCCTACCCTAACCCTAACGCGTACCCTAATCCTAACCCGTACTCTAAACCGAGCCCTAACCCTAACACTAACCCTAACCCTAACCCTAATCCTAACCCATACCCTACGCCCTACCCTAACCCCTCCCCGAACCCGTACCCTATGCCGTACCCTAACCCTCACCCTAACTCTAACTCTAACCCTAAGCTACCCTTGATTGCTTCTGCCTCCAATAGATTTCCTAAGCACTAGTGTTTTAAGGAACAGGTTAAAAAAAGAATCCTAATGGTGATTTCTTGATAATGGGTGTTTTCCTTATCTTCTCCTAGTGTCTAAACTCTTCTCCATGGCTGGACCCCCAAATAATATTCCTTTACGTGCTAAGGGGTATCTAGAGAGTGGGATAGGTTTAATAACTAACCTCACCCTATCGCGTACCCTAACCCTAACCCCTACCCTAACACTAACGCGTACCCTAATCCTAACCCGTACCCTAAACCGAGCCCTAACCCTAACACTAACCCTAACCCTAACCCTAAACCATACCTACGCCCTACCCGAACCCCTCCCCGAACCCGTACCCTAAGCCGTACCCTAACCCTCACCCTCACCCTAACCCTAACCCTAAGCTACCCTTGACTGCTTCTGCCTCCAATAGAATTCCTAAGCACTAGTGTTTTAAGGAACAGGTTAAAAAGAGAATCCTAATGTGATTTCTTGATAATGGGTGTGTTCCTTATCTTCTCCTAGTGTCTAAGCTCTTCTCCATGGCTGGACCCCCAAATAATATTCCTTTACGTGCTAAGGGGTATCTAGAGAGTGGATAGGTTTAATAACTACTCTCACCCTAAAGCGTACCCTAACCCTAACCCCTACCCTAACCCTATCGCGTACCCTAATCCTAACCCGTACCCTAAACCGAGCCCTAACCCTAACACTAACCTAACCCTAACCCTAATCCTAACCCGTACCCTACGCCCAACCCTAACCCCTCCCCGAACCCGTACCCTATGCCGTACCCTAACCGTCACCCTAACTCTAACTCTAACCCTAAGCTACCCTTGATTGCTTCTGCCTCCAATAGAATTCCTAAGCACTAGTGTTTTAAGGAACAGGTTAAAAAGAGAATCCTAATGTGATTTCTTGATAATGGGTGTGTTCCTTATCTTCTCCTAGTGTCTAACTCTTCTCATGGCTGGACCCCCAAATAATATTCCTTTACGTGCTAAGGGGTATCTAGAGAGTGGGATAAGTTTAATAACTACCCTCACCCTAACGCGTACCCTAACCCTAACCCCTACCCTAACCCTAACGCGTACCCTAATCCTAACCCGTACCCTAAACCGAGCCCGAACCCTAACACTAACCCTAACCCTAACCCTAACCCATACCCTACGCCCTACCCGAACCCCTCCCCGAAACCCGTACCCTAAGCCATACCCTAACCCTCACCCTAACCCTAACCCTAACCCTAAGCTACCCTTGACTGCTTCTGCCTCCAATAGATTTCCTAAGCACTAGTGTTTAAGGAACAGGTTAAAAAGAGAATCCTAATGTGATTTCGTGATAATGGTTTGTTCCTTATCTTCTCCTAGTGTCTAAATACTTCTCCATAGCTGGACCCCCCAAATAATATTCCTTTACGTGCTAGGGGGTATCTAGAGCGTGGGATAGGTTTAATAACTACCCTCACCCTAACGCGTACCCTAACCCTAACACCTACCCTAAACCTAACGCGTAACCTAATCCTAACCCGTACCCTAAACCGAGCCCTAACCCTAACATTAGCGCTAACCTAACCCTAACCCATACCCTACGCCCTACCCGAATGCCTCCCCGAACCCGTACCCTAAGCCGTACCCTAAACCTCCCCCTCACCCTTACCCTAACCCTAAGCTACCCTTGACTGCTTCTGCCTCCAATAGATTTCCTAAGCACTAGTGTTTTAAGGAACAGGTTAAAAAGAGAATCCTAATGTGATTTCTTGATAATGGGTGTGTTCCTTATCTTCTCCTAGTGTCTAAACTCTTCTCCATGGCTGGACCCCCAAATAATATTCCTTTACGTGCTAAGGGGTATCTAGAGAGTGGGATAGGTTTAATAACTACCCTCACCCTAACGCGTACCCTAACCCTAACCCCTACCCTAACCCTAACGCGTACCCTAATCCTAACCCGTACCCTAAACCGAGCCCTAACCCTAACATTAGCGCTAACCCTAACCCTAACCCATACCCTACGCCCTACCCGAATGCCTCCCGAACCCGTACCCTAAGCCGTACCCTAAACCTCCCCCTCACCCTTACCCTAACCCTAAGCTACCCTTGACTGCTTCTGCCTCCAATAGATTTCCTAAGCACTAGTGTTTTAAGGAACAAGTTAAAAAGAGAATCCTAATGTGATTTCTTGATAATGGGTGTGTTCCTTATCTTCTCCTAGTGTCTAAGCTCTTCTCCATGGCTGGACCCCCAAATAATATTCCTTTACGTGCTAAGGGGTATCTAGAGAGTGGGATAGGTTTAATAACTACTCTCACCCTAAAGCGTACCCTAACCCTAACCCCTACCCTAACCCTAACGCGTACCCTAATCCTAACCCGTACCCTAAACCGAGCCCTAACCCTAACACTAACCCTAACCCTAACCCTAATCCTAACCCATACCCTACGCCCTACCCTAACCCCTCCCCGAACCCGTACCCTATGCCTTACCCTAACCCTCACCCTAACTCTAACTCTAACCCTAAGCTACCCTTGATTGCTTCTGCCTCCAATAGATTTCCTAAGCACTAGTGTTTTAAGGAACAGGTTAAAAAGAGAAGCCTAATGTGATTTCTTGATAATGGGTGTGTTCCTTATCTTCTCCTAGTGTCTAAACTCTTCTCCATGGCTGGACCCCCAAATAATATTCCTTTACGTGCTAAGGGGTATCTAGAGAGTGGGATAGGTTTAATAACTAACCTCACCCTATCGCGTACCCTAACCCTAACCCCTACCCTAACACTAACGCGTACCCTAATCCTAACCCGTACCCTAAACCGAGCCCTAACCCTAACACTAACCCTAACCCTAACCCTAACCCATACCCTACGCCCTACCCGAACCCCTCCCCGAACCCGTACCCTAAGCCGTACCCTAACCCTCACCCTAAACCTAAGCTACCCTTGACTGCTTCTGCCTCCAATAGATTTCCTAAGCACTAGTGTTTTAAGGAACAGGTTAAAAAGAGAATCCTAATGTGATTTCTTGATAATGGGTGTGTTCCTTATCTTCTCCTCGTGTCTAAACTCTTCTCCATGGCTGGACCCCCAAATAATATTCCTTTACGTGCTCAGGGATATCTAGAGAGTGGGATAGGTTTAATAACAACCCTCACCCTAACGCGTACCCTAACCCTAAACACTACGCTAACCCTAACGCGTACCCTAATCCTAACCCGTACCCTAAACCGAGCCCTAACCCTAACACTAACCCTAACCCTAACCCTAACCCATACCCTACGCCCTACCCGAACCCCTCCCCGAACCCGTACCCTAAGCCATACCCTAACCCTCACCCTAACCCTAAACCTAACCCTAAGCTACCCTTGACTGCTTCTGCCTCCAATAGATTTCCTAAGCACTAGTGTTTTAAGGAACAGGTTAAAAAGAGAATCCTAATGTGATTTCTTGATTTCTTGATAATGGGTGTGTTCCTTATTTTCTCCTAGTGTCTAAACTCTTCTCCATGGCTGGACCCCCAAATAATATTCCTTTACGTGCTAAGGGGTATCTAGAGAGTGGGATAGGTTTAATAAGTAACCTCACCCTATCGCATACCCTAACCCTAACCCCTACCCTAACCCTAACGCGTACCCTAATCCTAACCCGTACCGTAAACCGAGCCCTAACCCTAACACTAACCCTAACCCTAACCCTAACCCATACCCTACGCCCTACCCGAACCCCTCCCCGAACCCGTACCCTAAGCCGTACCCTAACCCTAACCCTATCCCTAAGCTACCCTTGACTGCTTCTGCCTCCAATAGATTTCCTAAGCACTAGTGTTTTAAGGAACAGGTTAAAAAGAGAATCCTAATGTGATTTCTTGATAATGGGTGTGTTCCTTATCTTCTCCTAGTGTCTAAACTCTTCTCCATGGCTGGACCCCCAAATAATATTCCTTTACGTGCTAAGGGGTATCTAGAGAGTGGGATAGGTTTAATAACTAACCTCACCCTATCGCGTACCCTAACCCTAACCCCTACCCTAACACTAACGCGTACCCTAATCCTAACCCGTACCCTAAACCGAGCCCTAACCCTAACACTAACCCTAACCCTAACCCTAAACCATACCCTACGCCCTACCCGAACCCCTCCCCGAACCCGTACCCTAAGCCGTACCCTAACCCTCACCCTCACCCTAACCCTAACCCTAAGCTACCCTTGACTGCTTCTGCCTCCAATAGAATTCCTAAGCACTAGTGTTTTAAGGAACAGGTTAAAAAGAGAATCCTAATGTGATTTCTTGATAATGGGTGTGTTCCTTATCTTCTCCTAGTGTCTAAGCTCTTCTCCATGGCTGGACCCCCAAATAATATTCCTTTACGTGCTAAGGGGTATCTAGAGAGTGGGATAGGTTTAATAACTACTCTCACCCTAAAGCGTACCCTAACCCTAACCCCTACCCTAACCCTAACGCGTACCCTAATCCTAACCCGTACCCTAAACCGAGCCCTAACCCTAACACTAACCCTAACCCTAACCCTAACCCATACCCTACGCCCTACCCGAACCCCTCCCCGAACCCGTACCCTAAGCCGTACCCTAACCCTCACCCTAAACCTAAGCTACCCTTGACTGCTTCTGCCTCCAATAGATTTCCTAAGCACTAGTGTTTTAAGTAACAGGTTAAAAAGAGAATCCTAATATGATTTCTTGATAATGGGTGTGTTCCTTATCTTCTCCTCGTGTCTAAACTCTTCTCCATGGCTGGACCCCCAAATAATATTCCTTTACGTGCTCAGGGATATCTAGAGAGTGGGATAGGTTTAATAACAACCCTCACCCTAACGCGTACCCTAACCCTAAACCCTACCCTAACCCTAACGCATACCCTAATCCTAACCCGTATCCTAAACCGAGCGCTAACCCTAACACTAACCCTAACCCTAACCCTAACCCATACCCTACGCCCTACCCGAACCCCTCCCCGAACCCGTACCCTAAGCCATACCCTAACCCTCACCCTAACCCTAAACCTAACCCTAAGCTACCCTTGATTGCTTCTGCCTCCAATAGATTTCCTAAGCACTAGTGTTTTAAGGAACAGGTTAAAAAGAGAATCCTAATGTGATTTCTTGATAATGGGTGTGTTCCTTATCTTCTCCTAGTGTCTAAACTCTTCTCCATGGCTGGACCCCCAAATAATATTCCTTTACGTGCTAAGGGGTATCTAGAGAGTGGGATAGGTTTAATAACTAACCTCACCCTATCGCGTACCCTAACCCTAACCCTTACCCTAACACTAACGCGTACCCTAATCCTAACCCGTACCCTAAACCGAGCCCTAACCCTAACACTAACCCTAACCCTAACCCTAACCCATACCCTACGCCCTACCCGAACCCCTCCCCGAACCCGTACCCTAAGCCGTACCCTAACCCTCACCCTAAACCTAAGCTACCCTTGACTGCTTCTGCCTCCAATAGATTTCCTAAGCACTAGTGTTTTAAGGAACAGGTTAAAAAGAGAATCCTAATGTGATTTCTTGATAATGGGTGTGTTCCTTATCTTCTCCTAGTGTCTAAACTCTTCTCCATGGCTGGACCCCCAAATAATATTCCTTTACGTGCTAAGGGGTATCTAGAGAGTGGGATAGGTTTAATAACTAACCTCACCCTATCGCGTACCCTAACCCTAACCCCTACCCTAACACTAACGCGTACCCTAATCCTAATCCGTACCCTAAACCGAGCCCTAACCCTAACACTAACCCTAACCCTAACCCTAAACCATACCCTACGCCCTACCCGAACCCCTCCCCGAACCCGTACCCTAAGCCGTATCCTAACCCTCACCCTCACCCTAACCCTAACCCTAAGCTACCCTTGACTGCTTCTGCCTCCAATAGAATTCCTAAGCACTAGTGTTTTAAGGAACAGGTTAAAAAGAGAATCCTAATGTGATTTCTTGATAATGGGTGTGTTCCTTATCTTCTCCTAGTGTCTAAGCTCTTCTCCATGGCTGGACCCCCAAATAATATTCCTTTACGTGCTAAGGGGTATCTAGAGAGTGGGATAGGTTTAATAACTACTCTCACCCTAAAGCGTACCCTAACCCTAACCCCTACCCTAACCCTAACGCGTACCCTAATCCTAACCCGTACCCTAAACCGAGCCCTAACCCTAACACTAACCCTAACCCTAACCCTAACCCATACCCTACGCCCTACCCGAACCCCTCCCCGAACCCGTACCCTAAGCCGTACCCTAACCCTCACCCTAAACCTAAGCTACCCTTGACTGCTTCTGCCTCCAATAGATTTCCTAAGCACTAGTGTTTTAAGGAACAGGTTAAAAAGAGAATCCTAATGTGATTTCTTGATAATGGGTGTGTTCCTTATCTTCTCCTCGTGTCTAAACTCTTCTCCATGGCTGGACCCCCAAATAATATTCCTTTACGTGCTCAGGGATATCTAGAGAGTGGGATAGGTTTAATAACAACCCTCACCCTAACGCGTACCCTAACCCTAAACCCTACCCTAACCCTAACGCATACCCTAATCCTAACCCGTATCCTAAACCGAGCGCTAACCCTAACACTAACCCTAACCCTAACCCTAACCCATACCCTACGCCCTACCCGAACCCCTCCCCGAACCCGTACCCTAAGCCAAACCCTAACCCTCACCCTAACCCTAAACCTAACCCTAAGCTACCCTTGACTGCTTCTGCCTCCAATAGATTTCCTAAGCACTAGTGTTTTAAGGAACAGGTTAAAAAGAGAATCCTAATGTGATTTCTTGATAATGGGTGTGTTCCTTATTTTCTCCTAGTGTCTAAACTCTTCTCCATGGCTGGACCCCCAAATAATATTCCTTTACGTGCTAAGGGGTATCTAGAGAGTGGGATAGGTTTAATAAGTAACCTCACCCTATCGCATACCCTAACCCTAACCCCTACCCTAACCCTAACGCGTACCCTAATCCTAACCCGTACCCTAAACCGAGCCCTAACCCTAACACTAACCCTAACCCTAACCCTAACCCATACCCTACGCCCTACCCGAACCCCTCCCCGAACCCGTACCCTAAGCCGTACCCTAACCCTAACCCTATCCCTAAGCTACCCTTGACTGCTTCTGCCTCCAATAGATTTCCTAAGCACTAGTGTTTTAAGGAACAGGTTAAAAAGAGAATCCTAATGTGATTTCTTGATAATGGGTGTGTTCCTTATCTTCTCCTAGTGTCTAAACTCTTCTCCATGGCTGGACCCCCAAATAATATTCCTTTACGTGCTAAGGGGTATCTAGAGAGTGGGATAGGTTTAATAACTACCCTCACCCTAACACGTACCCTAACCCTAACCCCTACCCTAAACCTAACGCGTACCCTAATCCTAACCCGTACCCTAAACCGAGCCCTAACCCTAACATTAGCGCTAACCCTAACCCTAACCCATACCCTACGCCCTACCCGAATGCCTCCCCGAACCCGTACCCTAAGCCGTACCCTAAACCTCCCACTCACCCTTACCCTAACCCTAAGCTACCCTTGACTGCTTCTGCCTCCAATAGATTTCCTAAGCACTAGTGTTTTAAGGAACAAGTTAAAAAGAGAATCCTAATGTGATTTCTTGATAATGGGTGTGTTCCTTATCTTCTCCTAGTGTCTAAGCTCTTCTCCATGGCTGGACCCCCAAATAATATTCCTTTACGTGCTAAGGGGTATCTAGAGAGTGGGATAGGTTTAATAACTACTCTCACCCTAAAGCGTACCCTAACCCTAACCCCTACCCTAACCCTAACGCGTACCCTAATCCTAACCCGTACCCTAAACCGAGCCCTAACCCTAACACTAACCCTAACCCTAACCCTAATCCTAACCCATACCCTACGCCCTACCCTAACCCCTCCCCGAACCCGTACCCTATGCCGTACCCTAACCCTCACCCTAACTCTAACTCTAACCCTAAGCTACCCTTGATTGCTTCTGCCTCCAATAGATTTCCTAAGCACTAGTGTTTTAAGGAACAGGTTAAAAAGAGAATCCTAATGTGATTTCTTGATAATGGGTGTGTTCCTTATCTTCTCCTAGTGTCTAAACTCTTCTCCATGGCTGGACCCCCAAATAATATTCCTTTACGTGCTAAGGGGTATCTAGAGAGTGGGATAGGTTTAATAACTAACCTCACCCTATCGCGTACCCTAACCCTAACCCCTACCCTAACGCTAACGCGTACCCTAATCCTAACCCGTACCCTAAACCGAGCCCTAACCCTAACACTAACCCTAACCCTAACCCTAACCCATAACCTACGCCCTACCCGAACCCCTACCCGAACCCGTACCCTAAGCCGTACCCTAACCCTCACCCTAAACCTAAGCTACCCTTGATTGCTTCTGCCTCCAATAGATTTCCTAAGCACTAGTGTTTTAAGGAACAGGTTAAAAAGAGAATCCTAATGTGATTTCTTGATAATGGGTGTGTTCCTTATCTTCTCCTCGTGTCTAAACTCTTCTCCATGGCTGGACCCCCAAATAATATTCCTTTACGTGCTCAGGGATATCTAGAGAGTGGGATAGGTTTAATAACAACCCTCACCCTAACGCGTACCCTAACCCTAAACCCTACCCTAACCCTAACGCGTACCCTAATCCTAACCCGTACCCTAAACCGAGCCCTAACCCTAACACTAACCCTAACCCTAACCCTAACCCATACCCTACGCCCTACCCGAATGCCTCCCCGAACGCGTACCCTAAGCCGTACCCTAAACCTCCCCCTCACCCTTACCATAACCCTAAGCTACCCTTGACTGCTTCTGCCTCCAATAGATTTCCTAAGCACTAGTGTTTTAAGGAACAAGTTAAAAAGAGAATCCTAATGTGATTTCTTGATAATGGGTGTGTTCCTTATCTTCTCCTCGTGTCTAAACTCTTCTCCATGGCTGGACCCCCAAATAATATTCCTTTACGTGCTAAGGGGTATCTAGAGAGTGGGATAGGTTTAATAACTACCCTCACCCTAACGCGTACCCTAACCCTAACCCCTACCCTAACCCTAACGCGTACCCTAATCCTAAACCGTACCCTAAACCGAGCCCTAACCCTAACATTAGCGCTAACCCTAACCCTAACCCATACCCTACGCCCTACCCGAATGCCTCCCCGAACCCGTACCCTAAGCCGTACCCTAAACCTCCCCCTCACCCTTACCCTAACCCTAAGCTACCCTTGACTGCTTCTGCCTCCAATAGATTTCCTAAGCACTAGTGTTTTAAGGAACAAGTTAAAAAGAGAATCCTAATGTGATTTCTTGATAATGGGTGTGTTCCTTATCTTCTCCTAGTGTCTAAGCTCTTCTCCATGGCTGGACCCCCAAATAATATTCCTTTACGTGCTAAGGGGTATCTAGAGAGTGGGATAGGTTTAATAACTACTCTCACCCTAAAGCGTACCCTAACCCTAACCCCTACCCTAACCCTAACGCGTACCCTAATCCTAACCCGTACCCTAAACCAAGCCCTAACCCTAACACTAACCCTAACCCTAACCCTAATCCTAACCCATACCCTACGCCCTACCCTAACCCCTCCCCGAACCCGTACCCTATGCCGTACCCTAACCCTCACCCTAACTCTAACTCTAACCCTAAGCTACCCTTGATTGCTTCTGCCTCCAATAGATTTCCTAAGCACTAGTGTTTTAAGGAACAGGTTAAAAAGAGAATCCTAATGTGATTTCTTGATAATGGGTGTGTTCCTTATCTTCTCCTAGTGTCTAAACTCTTCTCCATGGCTGGACCCCCAAATAATATTCCTTTACGTGCTAAGGGGTATCTAGAGAGTGGGATAGGTTTAATAACTAACCTCACCCTATCGCGTACCCTAACCCTAACCCCTACCCTAACACTAACGCGTACCCTAATCCTAACCCGTACCCTAAACCGAGCCCTAACCCTAACACTAACCCTAACCCTAACCCTAACCCATACCCTACGCCCTACCCGAACGCCTCCCCGAACCCGTACCCTAAGCCGTACCCTAACCCTCACCCTAAACCTAAGCTACCCTTGACTGCTTCTGCCTCCAATAGATTTCCTAAGCACTAGTGTTTTAAGGAACAGGTTAAAAAGAGAATCCTAATGTGATTTCTTGATAATGGGTGTGTTCCTTATTTTCTCCTAGTGTCTAAACTCTTCTCCATGGCTGGACCCCCAAATAATATTTCTTTACGTGCTAAGGGGTATCTAGAGAGTGGGATAGGTTTAATAAGTAACCTCACCCTATCGCATACCCTAACCCTAACCCCTACCCTAACCCTAACGCGTACCCTAATCCTAACCCGTACCGTAAACCGAGCCCTAACCCTAACACTAACCCTAACCCTAACCCTAACCCATACCCTACGCCCTACCCGAACCCCTCCCCGAAACCCGTACCCTAAGCCATACCCTAACCCTCACCCTAACCCTAACCCTAACCCTAAGCTACCCTTGACTGCTTCTGCCTCCAATAGATTTCCTAAGCACTAGTGTTTTAAGGAACAAGTTAAAAAGAGAATCCTAATGTGATTTCTTGATAATGGGTGTGTTCCTTATCTTCTCCTCGTGTCTAAACTCTTCTCCATGGCTGGACCCCCAAATAATATTCCTTTACGTGCTAAGGGGTATCTAGAGAGTGGGATAGGTTTAATAACTACCCTCACCCTAACGCGTACCCTAACCCTAACCCCTACCCTAACCCTAACGCGTACCCTAATCCTAAACCGTACCCTAAACCGAGCCCTAACCCTAACATTAGCGCTAACCCTAACCCTAACCCATACCCTACGCCCTACCCGAATGCCTCCCCGAACCCGTACCCTAAGCCGTACCCTAAACCTCCCCCTCACCCTTACCCTAACCCTAAGCTACCCTTGACTGCTTCTGCCTCCAATAGATTTCCTAAGCACTAGTGTTTTAAGGAACAAGTTAAAAAGAGAATCCTAATGTGATTTCTTGATAATGGGTGTGTTCCTTATCTTCTCCTAGTGTCTAAGCTCTTCTCCATGGCTGGACCCCCAAATAATATTCCTTTACGTGCTAAGGGGTATCTAGAGAGTGGGATAGGTTTAATAACTACTCTCACCCTAAAGCGTACCCTAACCCTAACCCCTACCCTAACCCTAACGCGTACCCTAATCCTAACCCGTACCCTAAACCGAGCCCTAACCCTAACACTAACCCTAACCCTAACCCTAATCCTAACCCATACCCTACGCCCTACCCTAACCCCTCCCCGAACCCGTACCCTATGCCGTACCCTAACCCTCACCCTAACTCTAACTCTAACCCTAAGCTACCCTTGATTGCTTCTGCCTCCAATAGATTTCCTAAGCACTAGTGTTTTAAGGAACAGGTTAAAAAGAGAATCCTAATGTGATTTCTTGATAATGGGTGTGTTCCTTATCTTCTCCTAGTGTCTAAACTCTTCTCCATGGCTGGACCCCCAAATAATATTCCTTTACGTGCTAAGGGGTATCTAGAGAGTGGGATAGGTTTAATAACTAACCTCACCCTATCGCGTACCCTAACCCTAACCCCTACCCTAACACTAACGCGTACCCTAATCCTAACCCGTACCCTAAAACGAGCCCTAACCCTAACACTAACCCTAACCCTAACCCTAACCCATACCCTACGCCCTACCCGAACGCCTCCCCGAACCCGTACCCTAAGCCGTACCCTAACCCTCACCCTAAACCTAAGCTACCCTTGACTGCTTCTGCCTCCAATAGATTTCCTAAGCACTAGTGTTTTAAGGAACAAGTTAAAAAGAGAATCCTAATGTGATTTCTTGATAATGGGTGTGTTCCTTATCTTCTCCTCGTGTCTAAACTCTTCTCCATGGCTGGACCCCCAAATAATATTCCTTTACGTGCTAAGGGGTATCTAGAGAGTGGGATAGGTTTAATAACTACCCTCACCCTAACGCGTACCCTAACCCTAACCCCTACCCTAACCCTAACGCGTACCCTAATCCTAAACCGTACCCTAAACCGAGCCCTAACCCTAACATTAGCGCTAACCCTAACCCTAACCCATACCCTACGCCCTACCCGAATGCCTCCCCGAACCCGTACCCTAAGCCGTACCCTAAACCTCCCCCTCACCCTTACCCTAACCCTAAGCTACCCTTGACTGCTTCTGCCTCCAATAGATTTCCTAAGCACTAGTGTTTTAAGGAACAAGTTAAAAAGAGAATCCTAATGTGATTTCTTGATAATGGGTGTGTTCCTTATCTTCTCCTAGTGTCTAAGCTCTTCTCCATGGCTGGACCCCCAAATAATATTCCTTTACGTGCTAAGGGGTATCTAGAGAGTGGGATAGGTTTAATAACTACTCTCACCCTAAAGCGTACCCTAACCCTAACCCCTACCCTAACCCTAACGCGTACCCTAATCCTAACCCGTACCCTAAACCGAGCCCTAACCCTAACACTAACCCTAACCCTAACCCTAATCCTAACCCATACCCTACGCCCTAACCTAACCCCTCCCCGAACCCGTACCCTATGCCGTACCCTAACCCTCACCCTAACTCTAACTCTAACCCTAAGCTACCCTTGATTGCTTCTGCCTCCAATAGATTTCCTAAGCACTAGTGTTTTAAGGAACAGGTTAAAAAGAGAATCCTAATGTGATTTCTTGATAATGGGTGTGTTCCTTATCTTCTCCTAGTGTCTAAACTCTTCTCCATGGCTGGACCCCCAAATAATATTCCTTTACGTGCTAAGGGGTATCTAGAGAGTGGGATAGGTTTAATAACTAACCTCACCCTATCGCGTACCCTAACCCTAACCCATACCCGAACACTAACGCGTACCCTAATCCTAACCCGTACCCTAAACCGAGCCCTAACCCTAACACTAACCCTAACCCTAACCCTAACCCATACCCTACGCCCTACCCGAACCCCTCCCCGAACCCGTACCCTAAGCCGTACCCTAACCCTCACCCTAAACCTAAGCTACCCTTGACTGCTTCTGCCTCCAATAGATTTCCTAAGCACTAGTGTTTTAAGGAACAGGTTAAAAAGAGAATCCTAATGTGATTTCTTGATAATGGGTGTGTTCCTTATCTTCTCCTAGTGTCTAAACTCTTCTCCATGGCTGGACCCCCAAATAATATTCCTTTACGTGCTAAGGGGTATCTAGAGAGTGGGATAGGTTTAATAAGTAACCTCACCCTATCGCATACCCTAACCCTAACCCCTACCCTAACCCTAACGCGTACCCTAATCCTAACCCGTACCGTAAACCGAGCCCTAACCCTAACACTAACCCTAACCCTAACCCTAACCCATACCCTACGCCCTACCCGAACCCCTCCCCGAAACCCGTACCCTAAGCCATACCCTAACCCTCTCCCTAACCCTAACCCTAACCCTAAGCTACCCTTGACTGCTTCTGCCTCCAATAGATTTCCTAAGCACTAGTGTTTTAAGGAACAGGTTAAAAAGAGAATCCTAATGTGATTTCGTGATAATGGGTTTGTTCCTTATCTTCTCCTAGTGTCTAAACACTTCTCCATAGCTGGACCCCCAAATAATATTCCTTTACGTGCTAGGGGGTATCTAGAGCGTGGGATAGGTTTAATAACTACCCTCACCCTAACGCGTACCCTAACCCTAACACCTACCCTAACCCTAACGCGTAACCTAATCCTAACCCGTACCCTAAACCGAGCCCTAACCCTAACATTAGCGCTAACCCTAACCCTAACCCATACCCTACGCCCTACCCGAATGCCTCCCCGAACGCGTACCCTAAGCCGTACCCTAAACCTCCCCCTCACCCTTACCATAACCCTAAGCTACCCTTGACTGCTTCTGCCTCCAATAGATTTCCTAAGCACTAGTGTTTTAAGGAACAAGTTAAAAAGAGAATCCTAATGTGATTTCTTGATAATGGGTGTGTTCCTTATCTTCTCCTCGTGTCTAAACTCTTCTCCATGGCTGGACCCCCAAATAATATTCCTTTACGTGCTAAGGGGTATCTAGAGAGTGGGATAGGTTTAATAACTACCCTCACCCTAACGCGTACCCTAACCCTAACCCCTACCCTAACCCTAACGCGTACACTAATCCTAAACCGTACCCTAAACCGAGCCCTAACCCTAACATTAGCGCTAACCCTAACCCTAACCCATACCCTACGCCCTACCCGAATGCCTCCCCGAACCCGTACCCTAAGCCGTACCCTAAACCTCCCCCTCACCCTTACCCTAACCCTAAGCTACCCTTGACTGCTTCTGCCTCCAATAGATTTCCTAAGCACTAGTGTTTTAAGGAACAAGTTAAAAAGAGAATCCTAATGTGATTTCTTGATAATGGGTGTGTTCCTTATCTTCTCCTAGTGTCTAAGCTCTTCTCCATGGCTGGACCCCCAAATAATATTCCTTTACGTGCTAAGGGGTATCTAGAGAGTGGGATAGGTTTAATAACTACTCTCACCCTAAAGCGTACCCTAACCCTAACCCCTACCCTAACCCTAACGCGTACCCTAATCCTAACCCGTACCCTAAACCGAGCCCTAACCCTAACACTAACCCTAACCCTAACCCTAATCCTAACCCATACCCTACGCCCTACCCTAACCCCTCCCCGAACCCGTACCCTATGCCGTACCCTAACCCTCACCCTAACTCTAACTCTAACCCTAAGCTACCCTTGATTGCTTCTGCCTCCAATAGATTTCCTAAGCACTAGTGTTTTAAGGAACAGGTTAAAAAGAGAATCCTAATGTGATTTCTTGATAATGGGTGTGTTCCTTATCTTCTCCTAGTGTCTAAACTCTTCTCCATGGCTGGACCCCCAAATAATATTCCTTTACGTGCTAAGGGGTATCTAGAGAGTGGGATAGGTTTAATAACTAACCTCACCCTATCGCGTACCCTAACCCTAACCCCTACCCTAACACTAACGCGTACCCTAATCCTAACCCGTACCCTAAACCGAGCCCTAACCCTAACACTAACCCTAACCCTAACCCTAACCCATACCCTACGCCCTACCCGAACGCCTCCCCGAACCCGTACCCTAAGCCGTACCCTAACCCTCACCCTAAACCTAAGCTACCCTTGACTGCTTCTGCCTCCAATAGATTTCCTAAGCACTAGTGTTTTAAGGAACAGGTTAAAAAGAGAATCCTAATGTGATTTCTTGATAATGGGTGTGTTCCTTATTTTCTCCTAGTGTCTAAACTCTTCTCCATGGCTGGACCCCCAAATAATATTTCTTTACGTGCTAAGGGGTATCTAGAGAGTGGGATAGGTTTAATAAGTAACCTCACCCTATCGCATACCCTAACCCTAACCCCTACCCTAACCCTAACGCGTACCCTAATCCTAACCCGTACCGTAAACCGAGCCCTAACCCTAACACTAACCCTAACCCTAACCCTAACCCATACCCTACGCCCTACCCGAACCCCTCCCCGAAACCCGTACCCTAAGCCATACCCTAACCCTCCCCCTAACCCTAACCCTAACCCTAAGCTACCCTTGACTGCTTCTGCCTCCAATAGATTTCCTAAGCACTAGTGTTTTAAGGAACAAGTTAAAAAGAGAATCCTAATGTGATTTCTTGATAATGGGTGTGTTCCTTATCTTCTCCTAGTGTCTAAGCTCTTCTCCATGGCTGGACCCCCAAATAATATTCCTTTACGTGCTAAGGGGTATCTAGAGAGTGGGATAGGTTTAATAACTACTCTCACCCTAAAGCGTACCCTAACCCTAACCCCTACCCTAACCCTAACGCGTACCCTAATCCTAACCCGTACCCTAAACCGAGCCCTAACCCTAACACTAACCCTAACCCTAACCCTAATCCTAACCCATACCCTACGCCCTACCCTAACCCCTCCCCGAACCCGTACCCTATGCCGTACCCTAACCCTCACCCTAACTCTAACTCTAACCCTAAGCTACCCTTGATTGCTTCTGCCTCCAATAGATTTCCTAAGCACTAGTGTTTTAAGGAACAGGTTAAAAAGAGAATCCTAATGTGATTTCTTGATAATGGGTGTGTTCCTTATCTTCTCCTAGTGTCTAAACTCTTCTCCATGGCTGGACCCCCAAATAATATTCCTTTACGTGCTAAGGGGTATCTAGAGAGTGGGATAGGTTTAATAACTAACCTCACCCTATCGTGTACCCTAACCCTAACCCCTACCCTAACACTAACGCGTACCCTAATCCTAACCCGTACCCTAAACCGAGCCCTAACCCTAACACTAACCCTAACCCTAACCCTAACCCATACCCTACGCCCTACCCGAACGCCTCCCCGAACCCGTACCCTAAGCCGTACCCTAACCCTCACCCTAAACCTAAGCTACCCTTGACTGCTTCTGCCTCCAATAGATTTCCTAAGCACTAGTGTTTTAAGGAACAGGTTAAAAAGAGAATCCTAATGTGATTTCTTGATAATGGGTGTGTTCCTTATTTTCTCCTAGTGTCTAAACTCTTCTCCATGGCTGGACCCCCAAATAATATTTCTTTACGTGCTAAGGGGTATCTAGAGAGTGGGATAGGTTTAATAAGTAACCTCACCCTATCGCATACCCTAACCCTAACCCCTACCCTAACCCTAACGCGTACCCTAATCCTAACCCGTACCGTAAACCGAGCCCTAACCCTAACACTAACCCTAACCCTAACCCTAACCCATACCCTACGCCCTACCCGAACCCCTCCCCGAAACCCGTACCCTAAGCCATACCCTAACCCTCCCCCTAACCCTAACCCTAACCCTAAGCTACCCTTGACTGCTTCTGCCTCCAATAGATTTCCTAAGCACTAGTGTTTTAAGGAACAAGTTAAAAAGAGAATCCTAATGTGATTTCTTGATAATGGGTGTGTTCCTTATCTTCTCCTAGTGTCTAAGCTCTTCTCCATGGCTGGACCCCCAAATAATATTCCTTTACGTGCTAAGGGGTATCTAGAGAGTGGGATAGGTTTAATAACTACTCTCACCCTAAAGCGTACCCTAACCCTAACCCCTACCCTAACCCTAACGCGTACCCTAATCCTAACCCGTACCCTAAACCGAGCCCTAACCCTAACACTAACCCTAACCCTAACCCTAATCCTAACCCATACCCTACGCCCTACCCTAACCCCTCCCCGAACCCGTACCCTATGCCGTACCCTAACCCTCACCCTAACTCTAACTCTAACCCTAAGCTACCCTTGATTGCTTCTGCCTCCAATAGATTTCCTAAGCACTAGTGTTTTAAGGAACAGGTTAAAAAGAGAATCCTAATGTGATTTCTTGATAATGGGTGTGTTCCTTATCTTCTCCTAGTGTCTAAACTCTTCTCCATGGCTGGACCCCCAAATAATATTCCTTTACGTGCTAAGGGGTATCTAGAGAGTGGGATAGGTTTAATAACTAACCTCACCCTATCGTGTACCCTAACCCTAACCCCTACCCTAACACTAACGCGTACCCTAATCCTAACCCGTACCCTAAACCGAGCCCTAACCCTAACACTAACCCTAACCCTAACCCTAACCCATACCCTACGCCCTACCCGAACGCCTCCCCGAACCCGTACCCTAAGCCGTACCCTAACCCTCACCCTAAACCTAAGCTACCCTTGACTGCTTCTGCCTCCAATAGATTTCCTAAGCACTAGTGTTTTAAGGAACAGGTTAAAAAGAGAATCCTAATGTGATTTCTTGATAATGGGTGTGTTCCTTATTTTCTCCTAGTGTCTAAACTCTTCTCCATGGCTGGACCCCCAAATAATATTCCTTTACGTGCTAAGGGGTATCTAGAGAGTGGGATAGGTTTAATAACTACCCTCACCCTAACGCGTACCCTAACCCTAACCCCTACCCTAACCCTAACGCGTACCCTAATCCTAAACCGTACCCTAAACCGAGCCCTAACCCTAACATTAGCGCTAACCCTAACCCTAACCCATACCCTACGCCCTACCCGAATGCCTCCCCGAACCCGTACCCTAAGCCGTACCCTAAACCTCCCCCTCACCCTTACCCTAACCCTAAGCTACCCTTGACTGCTTCTGCCTCCAATAGATTTCCTAAGCACTAGTGTTTTAAGGAACAAGTTAAAAAGAGAATCCTAATGTGATTTCTTGATAATGGGTGTGTTCCTTATCTTCTCCTAGTGTCTAAGCTCTTCTCCATGGCTGGACCCCCAAATAATATTCCTTTACGTGCTAAGGGGTATCTAGAGAGTGGGATAGGTTTAATAACTACTCTCACCCTAAAGCGTACCCTAACCCTAACCCCTACCCTAACCCTAACGCGTACCCTAATCCTAACCCGTACCCTAAACCGAGCCCTAACCCTAACACTAACCCTAACCCTAACCCTAATCCTAACCCATACCCTACGCCCTACCCTAACCCCTCCCCGAACCCGTACCCTATGCCGTACCCTAACCCTCACCCTAACTCTAACTCTAACCCTAAGCTACCCTTGATTGCTTCTGCCTCCAATAGATTTCCTAAGCACTAGTGTTTTAAGGAACAGGTTAAAAAGAGAATCCTAATGTGATTTCTTGATAATGGGTGTGTTCCTTATCTTCTCCTAGTGTCTAAACTCTTCTCCATGGCTGGACCCCCAAATAATATTCCTTTACGTGCTAAGGGGTATCTAGAGAGTGGGATAGGTTTAAAAACTAACCTCACCCTATCGCGTACCCTAACCCTAACCCCTACCCTAACACTAACGCGTACCCTAATCCTAACCCGTACCCTAAACCGAGCCCTAACCCTAACACTAACCCTAACCCTAACCCTAACCCATACCCTACGCCCTACCCGAACCCCTCCCCGAACCCGTACCCTAAGCCGTACCCTAACCCTCACCCTAAACCTAAGCTACCCTTGACTGCTTCTGCCTCCAATAGATTTCCTAAGCACTAGTGTTTTAAGGAACAGGTTAAAAAGAGAATCCTAATGTGATTTCTTGATAATGGGTGTGTTCCTTATCTTCTCCTCGTGTCTAAACTCTTCTCCATGGCTGGACCCGCAAATAATATTCCTTTACGTGCTCAGGGATATCTAGAGAGTGGGATAGGTTTAATAACAACCCTCACCCTAACGCATACCCTAACCCTAAACCCTACCCTAACCCTAACGCGTACCCTAATCCTAACCCGTACCCTAAACCGAGCCCTAACCCTAACACTAACCCTAACCCTAACCCTAACCCATACCCTACGCCCTACCCGAACCCCTCCCCGAACCCGTACCCTAAGCCATACCCTAACCCTCACCCTAACCCTAAACCTAACCCTAAGCTACCCTTGACTGCTTCTGCCTCCAATAGATTTCCTAAGCACTAGTGTTTTAAGGAACAGGTTAAAAAGAGAATCCTAATGTGATTTCTTGATAATGGGTGTGTTCCTTATTTTCTCCTAGTGTCTAAACTCTTCTCCATGGCTGGACCCCCAAATAATATTCCTTTACGTGCTAAGGGGTATCTAGAGAGTGGGATAGGTTTAATAAGTAACCTCACCCTATCGCATACACTAACCCTAACCCCTACCCTAACCCTAACGCGTACCCTAATCCTAACCCGTACCGTAAACCGAGCCCTAACCCTAACACTAACCCTAAACCTAACCCTAACCCATACCCTACGCCCTACCCGAACCCCTCCCCGAACCCGTACCCTAAGCCGTACCCTAACCCTAACCCTATCCCTAAGCTACCCTTGACTGCTTCTGCCTCCAATAGATTTCCTAAGCACTAGTGTTTTAAGGAACAGGTTAAAAAGAGAATCCTAATGTGATTTCTTGATAATGGGTTTGTTCCTTATCTTCTCCTAGTGTCTAAACTCTTCTCCATGGCTGGACCCCCAAATAATATTCCTTTACGTGCTAAGGGGTATCTAGAGAGTGGGATAGGTTTAATAACTAACCTCACCCTATCGCGTACCCTAACCCTAACCCCTACCCTAACACTAACGCGTACCCTAATCCTAACCCGTACCCTAAACCGAGCCCTAACCCTAACACTAACCCTAACCCTAACCCTAAACCATACCCTACGCCCTACCCGAACCCCTCCCCGAACCCGTACCCTAAGCCGTACCCTAACCCTCACCCTCACCCTAACCCTAACCCTAAGCTACCCTTGACTGCTTCTGCCTCCAATAGAATTCCTAAGCACTAGTGTTTTAAGGAACAGGTTAAAAAGAGAATCCTAATGTGATTTCTTGATAATGGGTGTGTTCCTTATCTTCTCCTAGTGTCTAAGCTCTTCTCCATGGCTGGACCCCCAAATAATATTCCTTTACGTGCTAAGGGGTATCTAGAGAGTGGGATAGGTTTAATAACTACTCTCACCCTAAAGCGTACCCTAACCCTAACCCCTACCCTAACCCTAACGCGTACCCTAATCCTAACCCGTACCCTAAACCGAGCCCTAACCCTAACACTAACCCTAACCCTAACCCTAACCCATACCCTACGCCCTACCCGAACCCCTCCCCGAACCCGTACCCTATGCCGTACCCTAACCCTCACCCTAAACCTAAGCTACCCTTGACTGCTTCTGCCTCCAATAGATTTCCTAAGCACTAGTGTTTTAAGGAACAGGTTAAAAAGAGAATCCTAATGTGATTTCTTGATAATGGGTGTGTTCCTTATCTTCTCCTCGTGTCTAAACTCTTCTCCATGGCTGGACCCCCAAATAATATTCCTTTACGTTCTCAGGGATATCTAGAGAGTGGGATAGGTTTAATAACAACCCTCACCCTAACGCGTACCCTAACCCTAAACCCTACCCTAACCCTAACGCGTACCCTAATCCTAACCCGTACCCTAAACCGAGCCCTAACCCTAACACTAACCCTAACCCTAACCCTAACCCATACCCTACGCCCTACCCGAACCCCTCCCCGAACCCGTACCCTAAGCCATACCCTAACCCTCACCCTAACCCTAAACCTAACCCTAAGCTACCCTTGACTGCTTCTGCCTCCAATAGATTTCCTAAGCACTAGTGTTTTAAGGAACAGGTTAAAAAGAGAATCCTAATGAGATTTCTTGATAATGGGTGTGTTCCTTATTTTCTCCTAGTGTCTAAACTCTTCTCCATGGCTGGACCCCCAAATAATATTCCTTTACGTGCTAAGGGGTATCTAGAGAGTGGGATAGGTTTAATAAGTAACCTCACCCTATCGCATACCCTAACCCTAACCCCTACCCTAACCCTAACGCGTACCCTAATCCTAACCCGTACCGTAAACCGAGCCCTAACCCTAACACTAACCCTAACCCTAACCCTAACCCATACCCTACGCCCTACCCGAACCCCTCCCCGAACCCGTACCCTAAGCCGTACCCTAACCCTAACCCTATCCCTAAGCTACCCTTGACTGCTTCTGCCTCCAATAGATTTCCTAAGCACTAGTGTTTTAAGGAACAGGTTAAAAAGAGAATCCTAATGTGATTTCTTGATAATGGGTTTGTTCCTTATCTTCTCCTAGTGTCTAAACTCTTCTCCATGGCTGGACCCCCAAATAATATTCCTTTACGTGCTAAGGGGTATCTAGAGAGTGGGATAGGTTTAATAACTAACCTCACCCTATCGCGTACCCTAACCCTAACCCCTACCCTAACACTAACGCGTACCCTAATCCTAACCCGTACCCTAAACCGAGCCCTAACCCTAACACTAACCCTAACCCTAACCCTAAATCATACCCTACGCCCTACCCGAACCCCTCCCCGAACCCGTACCCTAAGCCGTACCCTAACCCTCACCCTCACCCTAACCCTAACCCTAAGCTACCCTTGACTGCTTCTGCCTCCAATAGAATTCCTAAGCACTAGTGTTTTAAGGAACAGGTTAAAAAGAGAATCCTAATGTGATTTCTTGATAATGGGTTTGTTCCTTATCTTCTCCTAGTGTCTAAACTCTTCTCCATGGCTGGACCCCCAAATAATATTCCTTTACGTGCTAAGGGGTATCTAGAGAGTGGGATAGGTTTAATAACTAACCTCACCCTATCGCGTACCCTAACCCTAACCCCTACCCTAACACTAACGCGTACCCTAATCCTAACCCGTACCCTAAACCGAGCCCTAACCCTAACACTAACCCTAACCCTAACCCTAACCCATACCCTACGCCCTACCCGAACCCCTCCCCGAACCCGTACCCTAAGCCGTACCCTAACCCTCACCCTAAACCTAAGCTACCCTTGACTGCTTCTGCCTCCAATAGATTTCCTAAGCACTAGTGTTTTAAGGAACAAGTTAAAAAGAGAATCCTAATGTGATTTCTTGATAATGGGTGTGTTCCTTATCTTCTCCTAGTGTCTAAGCTCTTCTCCATGGCTGGACCCCCAAATAATATTCCTTTACGTGCTCAGGGATATCTAGAGAGTGGGATAGGTTTAATAACAACCCTCACCCTAACGCGTACCCTAACCCTAAACCCTACCCTAACCCTAACGCGTACCCTAATCCTAACCCGTACCCTAAACCGAGCCCTAACCCTAACACTAACCCTAACCCTAACCCTAACCCATACCCTACGCCCTACCCGAACCCCTCCCCGAACCCGTACCCTAAGCCATACCCTAACCCTCACCCTAACCCTAAACCTAACCCTAAGCTACCCTTGACTGCTTCTGCCTCCAATAGATTTCCTAAGCACTAGTGTTTTAAGGAACAGGTTAAAAAGAGAATCCTAATGTGATTTCTTGATAATGGGTGTGTTCCTTATTTTCTCCTAGTGTCTAAACTCTTCTCCATGGCTGGACCCCCAAATAATATTCCTTTACGTGCTAAGGGGTATCTAGAGAGTGGGATAGGTTTAATAAGTAACCTCACCCTATCGCATACCCTAACCCTAACCCCTACCCTAACCCTAACGCGTACCCTAATCCTAACCCGTACCGTAAACCGAGCCCTAACCCTAACACTAACCCTAACCCTAACCCTAACCCATACCCTACGCCCTACCGAACCCCTCCCCGAACCCGTACCCTAAGCCGTACCCTAACCCTAACCCTATCCCTAAGCTACCCTTGACTGCTTCTGCCTCCAATAGATTTCCTAAGCACTAGTGTTTTAAGGAACAGGTTAAAAAGAGAATCCTAATGTGATTTCTTGATAATGGGTGTGTTCCTTATCTTCTCCTAGTGTCTAAACTCTTCTCCATGGCTGGACCCCCAAATAATATTCCTTTACGTGCTAAGGGGTATCTAGAGAGTGGGATAGGTTTAATAACTACCCTCACCCTAACGCGTACCCTAACCCTAACCCCTACCCTAACCCTAAAGCGTACCCTAATCCTAACCCGTACCCTAAACCGAGCCCTAACCCTAACATTAGCGCTAACCCTAACCCTAACCCATACCCTACGCCCTACCCGAATGCCTCCCCGAACCCGTACCCTAAGCCGTACCCTAAACCTCCCCCTCACCCTTACCCTAACCCTAAGCTACCCTTGACTGCTTCTGCCTCCAATAGATTTCCTAAGCACTAGTGTTTTAAGGAACAAGTTAAAAAGAGAATCCTAATGTGATTTCTTGATAATGGGTGTGTTCCTTATCTTCTCCTAGTGTCTAAGCTCTTCTCCATGGCTGGACCCCCAAATAATATTCCTTTACGTGCTAAGGGGTATCTAGAGAGTGGGATAGGTTTAATAACTACTCTCACCCTAAAGCGTACCCTAACCCTAACCCCTACCCTAACCCTAACGCGTACCCTAATCCTAACCCGTACCCTAAACCGAGCCCTAACCCTAACACTAACCCTAACCCTAACCCTAATCCTAACCCATACCCTACGCCCTACCCTAACCCCTCCCCGAACCCGTACCCTATGCCGTACCCTAACCCTCACCTTAACTCTAACTCTAACCCTAAGCTACCCTTGATTGCTTCTGCCTCCAATAGATTTCCTAAGCACTAGTGTTTTAAGGAACAGGTTAAAAAGAGAATCCTAATGTGATTTCTTGATAATGGGTGTGTTCCTTATCTTCTCCTAGTGTCTAAACTCTTCTCCATGGCTGGACCCCCAAATAATATTCCTTTACGTGCTAAGGGGTATCTAGAGAGTGGGATAGGTTTAATAACTACTCTCACCCTAAAGCGTACCCTAACCCTAACCCCTACCCTAACCCTAACGCGTACCCTAATCCTAACCCGTACCCTAAACCGAGCCCTAACCCTAACACTAACCCTAACCCTAACCCTAATCCTAACCCATACCCTACGCCCTACCCTAACCCCTCCCCGAACCCGTACCCTATGCCGTACCCTAACCCTCACCTTAACTCTAACTCTAACCCTAAGCTACCCTTGATTGCTTCTGCCTCCAATAGATTTCCTAAGCACTAGTGTTTTAAGGAACAGGTTAAAAAGAGAATCCTAATGTGATTTCTTGATAATGGGTGTGTTCCTTATCTTCTCCTAGTGTCTAAACTCTTCTCCATGGCTGGACCCCCAAATAATATTCCTTTACGTGCTAAGGGGTATCTAGAGAGTGGGATAGGTTTAATAACTAACCTCACCCTATCGCGTACCCTAACCCTAACCCCTACCCTAACACTAACGCGTACCCTAATCCTAACCCGTACCCTAAACCGAGCCCTAACCCTAACACTAACCCTAACCCTAACCCTAAACCTAACCCTAAGCTACCCTTGACTGCTTCTGCCTCCAATAGATTTCCTAAGCACTAGTGTTTTAAGGAACAAGTTAAAAAGA